>NC_072732.1:139923994-140103935 GCF_026930045.1 Uloborus diversus
TGTTTTCCATTAGATTGGTGCATTGATTCCATCAGATTGAGCACTATAATGGTTTTTGTTTTGTATATAACTTAACTTCTCCACACTATTTCATTTCTTTTTTTTTAAAGGTTGATGAGTATTTTCACGCCGGGGGGGGGGGGGGGACCTCTGACTGCATCTCGGTGTTCGACTGTGTTGTGCAGGAACAAAAGACTTCATCAATGCAATTTTTTTAAAAAGTGATTAAGGGACCTTGCTCTTTCCAGGAATAATTTTTCCGATACGCTCTTCTTGGATTAGAAAGTTACAAAAATAAATAAGTAATAAGAAATGTTTTATACGCTCAAAATATGTTTTCATTGAACTTCAGACTTCTTTTTTTTTAAACAACGTAACAATAATAACTTCCGTTTTTCAAATACGACAAACATTACAGGATCCGTGTCATTCTTAGAACGAAAAAGTGGGATCGGTTTGACTGTCTTGTGCGGTGGTTCTACTTCATCCCACCTTGTGTCTGTTGCTGGCAGATCAGGAGGAGGAGAGCAGGCGCCTTGATTTGAATGCCCAGTCGGTGTATCGACAGACCAAGAATGCGAAATATGGGATGCAAGGACAGAAAAAAAAAATCGATAGTTGTGATTTTTTTCCCGTCTTTGTTGAAAGATTCAGTGCGTTGAATAGTGGAGCCCTGGAGCGCAAATCGAAAATAGCCAACTTTGGTTTTCATATCATTTGCCTCAATACATTCTTCTTTATCGTTTCTCAAATGCATTACATAGGAAAACCTATCGGATTCCAGTTATTTTTTATGAGAAGTAGAATTGTTCTATACTGTTGTTTCAAGTAAACTGTAAGTATGGTATTGGAAGTTAGCTTACAGGTTTTACTAGGTACCCATTTCTATTTTTTCTGAAATCAGGCTCAGTATGGAATGACTTTTGAAGTAAATAACTAAAATTGTCCTCTTTAGTTAAATAATATTTTTTAGAAAAAATGAACATGAAAGATTGCTCTCCAAAAGTGTGGGATTAAAAAAATAGTCTAAAAACGTGCGTTATTCCCAAAATTTTTCCAAACTCTGTCATTAGATTTTCCTTTTCTGGATTATTATGAGTGCGTAGAAGAACTTTAAAAAGAAAAGGAGGAGTGTCATGTGCATGGGGAGCTGTATCATGTTTGTACTCAATACTGACGTGCGTTATAAAAAGTACGGGGTACTAAATGAAAAAGTCATGAATTCAAGCATCATTAAACTGCATTAAGAATCTGATGTTTTAAAAGAACTTAAATATGCTTCTCCTTAGTTTCTTTTTAGTTTAAAGTGTGAACTTCGTTATTATAGGGAAGAAATGTGTAAACTACTTAGGTTATCGGTTATCGAATGAAATTAGGTTTTGTTCATCAAGAAATACTGCTACATGTTTTGCAAGTATGTGTTATAAAGTTTTTTCTATTTATCTATAATAGCAATTAATATCAAAGTTTTAACTTGAAAGTTAATATTTGAAGGAACAACATCTTGTTTGCTAAATATTAAAATTGATTAAAATAGCGGAGAAAAATAATTTATTTTATATGAAAATGTTCCTACAAGATGTTATGCTGAAAGGCATAAAGGAGGTACGTAGGATGTCTGAAAGATTGCAGAGACTAATTAAAACCCATTCTTCAGGTTAAATTACCAGCCAAAGTAGTAAATGATTATTTGAGACAATTATTCGCTGCTATTTATCAATTGTATTTCTTCCTCGTATTTGTGTAATTTTTCTATTTGGCAAACATGATGCGCCAACTCAATTATTCTCCAAATAGTCGACTCCGCCGGGTAAATGAGTCAGGGCCGTAACCAGACTGTTGTTTCAAATGGGGTTTTACCAAACACATTCTTTGAAACATTTATATAGTCTATCAAATTTGGTTTCATGTGCATTCTGTTGATTTTTGTTACAGTAGGTTATTTAAATGGAAGGAGGGGATATTCTTACAAAACGCCATATTGTTACATAATAAATGAACTTCTCAATGACTACCATAAACACACAACGAATTTACACTTTTTCAGTCATACTAATTTCATTTCACAAATAAAATTGAAATAATAATAACAACAATATTATTTTTGTCACTAAAAATAAATAAATAAATAAATAAATAAAAATAAATAATGGAAAGCATTTCTTTGGATGAAAAATTGCGGAGGGGGTTTAAACTTTATAAACCACCCCCTTGCATACGGCCCTGAAATGAGTTGGTATTTCATTCATAAGTTCAGTGTTTCTCAATGAGGATTATGATCTCCTTGGGGGGGGGGGGACCAAAGTATAAAATATGTATGTAGAGGAGCAACTTGACGGTTGAATTGTTTCAAACTGGTAAAATCTTTTGCAATGGATTGTAATTTTCTAACTTTGGAGCTTGCACCTCATACCCGCCCGGGTTATTGCCATTAAAATTTCTAAAAGAATGAATATTTTTTTTTTGATTTCAAATTTTCCCTTTAATTTTCAATTTTTTTTTCTCATGTAGACAGGTAGAGATAGAAAGGTACTTTTGCGAGCTATGTGCTATTTCCTATTTCTTTTTCGACATTAAAATATTTGAATAATTTAAAATGAACGTCCCTCTTTGACTTACTTTCCAACTGAACTCTACTGAAAAAGAATAACGAAAATGAAAAATTTCACGTGCAGAATTATTTTTTAAATTGTGGGCCCCCTAGTTGTTCGGGCCGGTGAACCTTCTCGCGCCCTGTGCACGCCCCTGCCCCCTCCCCCTCCCTTTCACTCTACAAGGTTACTGGACTATTGCTAGTACAGTAAAACCTGTCTACAACGATACTGTTGGGACTTTAAAAAGTATTGCTGTAGACGGGTTATCGTTACAGACAGTTTGATTATTTATGATGCTGACATTTTGCTGGGACCAAGGAAAATATTGTTATAAACAGGTTTGTTGTTATAGACAGTATTGTTATACACAGGATTCACTGTATAATAGATCTTTTCAGGCTGCGAAGTGTTTGCAACTTTTCTAAAAGCATTAGTGTCGACGATTCAGTTTGTTTTGTATTACCTTGGTCTTAAAATGTATTGCTGCGAGGGCTATTAATATTAAAACATTTTTAATTTTCGGAGGGGGGGGAGGGAGGGGGGTGTTATTCACCTACTGCACATCCAGTTTGTCTTCCCTTGAATGTTCTATAACCTTTTACTCTTCCTTTCACATACGCTTCGATATCAACCATTTTAAACACTCCTATTTAAGTAAAAATATTCGACTTACATACGTAACTGTTCCCCTTTTAGAAATTATTTGTTTAAAATGTGCCTCACAAATTGTTTCTCCTAGATATAAACCAGAGCCAGTTCATTTTATTAACTCGTTCGCTTGAAAGTGGCTTTTAATAGAAGGCGGAGAGTAGAAATGCTGTCTGGTTCGTTGTTATTAAAAGGAGAGTTGAGTAAATAGGATTCTCTTTTTAAATTTTACATTGCGAAGACTAAGTTATGTCAAAAATACTCTCCAGTTTTTATGTGCTCTTGCAAGGAAACTACGCGTTAGTTTAATAATGAAAAAATTCAAACAAGCAGCACCCGAAAGATTTATGTGAAACTTTTTTCGTCCCAATATTATTATTATTTTTTTTTTTTCAATAAAAATGAATCATATTTGCTTTCAATTCCGTTATGAAAGCGCAAGTTCTAAAAATTAGGAAATTTAGATGCAAAAAAATTATAGAAGCTATGGATCTGATCTGGAAACTCTTACATTCAGAATAGTATAAAACACAAATGTATTAAGAATTGCTTAAGTAAAAATGGTGGAAAACCTACCAACTGGAGAGAGAGAGAAAAAAAAATAAAGATGTTGGCAGATTGGTATAAATATCGAGTACTGTTAACATGTTTTGATAGACTATAGACTTCAACTTCTATGTATGCAAAATAGAAATAGGCAGTCAGGCTGGAAAAAGAAATTTTGGTAATTATTGATTGGGCGTTCTGCATTTCGTGCCTTTGTCGCCACCTCAAGGATCTTTGCTTAATTAAATTTGTAAGAAACCCTCTTATTAAAAACTCATTTGGCTAAAAAATAAACTGCTCAACTCTCCAAATGGTCACGCGATTTTAGTTAGAAGCGATTTCATGTACGAACTAAAAGTACGTGAAATACACCGCCAGCTCAGTCATTTCCAGTCGAGGACTGCAGTTTCGTGCTTATTAGTACGAAACTGCAGTCCACGACTGGAAACGACTGAGCTGGCGGTGTATTTCACGTATTTCTGCCTTAGCCCTGGCTATAAGGCGGTAACTTACTGAACTAAAAGTAGTTTATATTTGATCTGAAGTTTTAAAACTTTTTTTGCGTCATTTTCCACTACTAATATCCATTCATTTTCGCTTAGATTTAAAAATAAATATACCGAGAACGGGATGGCGAAGTCGAAAGGATTCGTGTGAACCGCGATGGAACAAATTTAAATGCTGTAACAGCACTTTTTTCGCGAAGCCTTAATTTTTGCTGTACGAAGATATCGGTGATTTCGCGAGCTGAAAATTACTTGAATTTCATATGAACAGAACAAAAAGTCAAAAAAAATAGTCAGGGAAAAATATTTCGTTATGCTTATAAATTTTCGCGATTTCGATGAGCTCACGAAAATAAAACTACATAGTATAAAAATGAAGTCTCCAAAAAGCGTCTGTTTGTTTGAACGCGCAAAACTCGAGTACTACCCAGCCGATTTCGCTGAAATTTTCACAGTATCTTTCTTTTAGCACCGAAAAGGTTTGCAGACCGGTTCGAAAACAATTCGATGAGTAGTTCTTTTTTTATTCCAATTTAGGCCCTATTTTCACATAAATTCCCAAATATGTGGGCGAAAAATTACTTGCACACACATTAATATTACATATCGTTGGAAAGGGTAGAATTTTCCGCGTTCTACCTAATTTGTTCCAATGCTCTGACTTTATTATGGCGGGAGTTATTTGCGTTTTTAGCTCGAATTTTTTAGGCTTAGCTGAAATTCAGGCATTACTTTCTTCATTAAATAAATCAATAATAAATTATTTTTAAGTAAAAAAATAACCAACTTCAAAAAACGAAGACGAACTAAAAAGTAAAAAATAATTGGTCATATTTACATACGATTTCCTACCTAAACGTATAAATCAAATTTATTTTACAATTCCAGTACAAAAATCAACTAAACTAAACACCCAATTATAAAATAAACTAATTTTAATTACTATACGATGAATTATTTTAATACCTAACTTATTATATACGATCTCTTAATTTTTAATAACCATTTGAAGTCGGTCCCTCCTATAAACTACTACCTAACGTGACTGAGTAGGTTTAGTTATAAAGACTTTCGCGTTTTGTTAAATTAGTGTTTAACTCAGGATTGGGTGGGTTGTGAGTTACTTTTAGTAGTAGTTTATTGGAGGCCCCGACTTCAAATGGTTATTAAAAATTAAGAGATCGTATATAATTATTTGGGTATTAAAACATTCATCGTATAGTAATTAAAATCAGTGTTTATTTTATAATTGGGTATTTAGTTTAGTCGATTTTTGTACTGAAATTGTAAAATAAATTTGATTTTTACGTTTGGGTGGGAAATCTTATGTAAATCTGACCAATTATTTTTTACTATTTAGTTCCTCTTCGTTTTCTGAAGTTAATTCTTTTTTAATTTAAAAATAATTTATTTTTTGCTTTTAGTGGTGTAAATATAAAAGTATAAATACGTAGGGTAGAGTATGCGCCACACTCCTTAAGTACATCTCGTGTGAGAAAGCGTCTAGCACAGGAGTCTGAAAACAGCTAAGATGAGCAAAAATAGAGAACGAAATAGAGCTCAGCGTCTCAGAGAGTTCCGAAGACTGAAGAAAGGCTTTTTCAAATGCGCAAATATTTACAAAGAAAATTGTCTTCATCATCAGATCGACTTTATTAAAGTATGCTTTCAAAAAAAAAAAAAAAAAAAGATTCACTAAAGAACAACAGAAATTGCTTTAACTTTGCCCGTATAATTTGAAAAGTTTTCTTGATTTTTCTTCAGATACTGACCTGATAACCATGAGATCACCTGGGAAATACATACCTTTTCAAACAAAAGAAAAAAAAAAGAATTTTCCAATTTGGTCAATGCGTGTTTGAGTTTACGGGGGACATACATAAAAAGATTTCGACGAATTGAGAATGTTTTGAAGTCGGTTAAAAAAAGAAAAAAATCTTAATTTGCATAACATTTTATACGATTGGCACTAAAAATTGATCTTTGTTCCTCTCCCGGATTTTTTTGTGCGCAAATTTAATTAGAAATATTTTAATGTCTGTGGTTTTCCTAACTTTTATATTTCACAATAATACGTGTCACGTAACTCGTTCGTGAAAAAAGTCACATTTCTCTTTACTTGGCCACGTCATAGATCAACACGGCACTAGAAACAGAGTGTCTACTCTGAAGTTGTATATATGAAGATAAAAATACTACTAAAGCAATGATACTAAATGAATTTCCTGTTTGCTTCAGGGGAGTCTTTATTCAAAATTTGCGACATGACTACTGAAGATTAATACAGGAGAAATATTTAGGGGGGATACTCCCCCAAAGCAAGAGCCCCCTAAAAAGGAAAAATACCCCTCAAAACATCCCCCACCTTTAAGGGACTCCCCTGATTAATATTAATGTTTCATGGTACTTTCTTTAACACTGAATAAAGAAGGTACCTTTGTTTTATGGCACTTTCTTTAACAATGGATTTTATATTTAATTGTTAAAAATTAAAATTAAATGAAGTTTACTGTTTTTGCCCATAACTTTTTTAAAGAACAAATATGGTGAAGCAAAGGTTTGAGACCTACGTTAGAGCACTCCTATCCATTAAACAAAAAAATCATAAAAATCGCTTCACTAAGTGAGACGCTATGAATTTACAAACAACAAAGCGCGAATATGAAATTTGAAGAGTTCCCTCGATTTCTACTGGATCCGTCATACTAGGACTTGAAGACCATTAGACGACCGGGAGAAGTATCCGTTTCAAACAGAAAAAGAATTTTCCTAATCGGTCCGCCGTCTTCTAGTAATCAGGAGCATACTACATAAAAAAGTTCCAACTAAGTCTTAATTAGTAATGCCATAACTGTAAATTAAACTGACGGCGTCATGAAATATTAAATCTAGAATACTTGTCAAACTTCAGAAATCTGACAACAGTTTCAATATATTTAATAAGGAACATAATTTTAATCGTCGAGGGGGAGGGATTTTTGCCTTCCATATCCCTTGAAATGAACACTAAATATATTTCAAAACTGAAATATATATATTTAAAAAAAACCTTTAATGACTAAATGAAGTTATTTATTAGCAATTTTTTTATATTAAATTAGTTAATTCAACTATTTTCGCAGCAAAATACATTTAATTTACTGATTTGCTACATGAGTAATAAATACATTAGTAAAACTATAGTTAAAATCAGTCGGCGCCGCGAAAATCAAACATCCCGATGCGTGAGAATTGATTATTGTTCAAGACAAGATTTCTCCGTCGAAAAAATACACCCTTCCCTCCAAAATCACTTGACCTGTGACGTTTCGCGCAGCTGATGAAAGCTGGTCTACGTAGCCACAACGCGTATGAAATTTAAAGTTTCTTAGATTTCTCCAAGACCCCTCATCAGATCCAGACAAAATTAACATGGGACCATCTGGAAAGTATACCCTTCCAAACAAAAAAAAAAAAAAAGAATTTTTCCAATCGGTCAAGTATTCTTAGAGCAATACGAAAACTTACATAAAAAGCCGCAAGACGAAATCATAACCTCCTTTTTTGAAGTCGGTTAAAAAGTGAAGGAATTGTCCCACAGTTTTCTTTTTTAACACCGTTGGAAAAGCGATATTTTTTACTCCAGATTCATCTCGACCTACGGTCGAAAAACTAAGCTATCTCAAGAGGGAAAAAAGTTACAAGCCTTTTTAAATCAAGTTCAAAAAATCTCATTTCTATTCAAATTGTTAACCATTTTCTTTCACAATTTTTTTCCCCTTAAACTTATTTTATTTTGTGTTTCCATGGTTACGCTTTTTAAATCCATCTTTCCCGATTTAATTTTTCAAAAGTATTTTAATATCTGTCGTCATTGTTTGGAAAGGATATTTGCATGATGTTTTTTTTAAATTTATTTATTTAAGCCTGGTTGTTGAATATACTTCATTTCACACAATTTTTATTTTCAAGGTAAACTGGGCAAAGCCGGGCAACGTAGCTAATTTACAGAATAAAAAGCAAATTGAAGCTCCATTTTAAGCACACTACATTAAGTATTACTCATTAAAACAAAAACTAATTTTTTAAGAATGGATTCAAGTGGCAAATTCGTTGCAACATATAAAATTGCTTAAAGGCTTCGAAGCCGTGTTTTTCCCAATAAGAACCTGTTGTACTTCTATACATATCACTAGCGGTACCTGCACGGCTTTGCTCGTAGTAGACTATTAAAAGGTCATTTGGTTCGCCTGTATATTTACAAATAATGGATGATGAATTTCTTGCCAATATGCTATGTTAATTTGCTCATCCATTTTATTTATGGTAATTTGTTGGTCCATGTTATTTATGGTAATTTGCTCATCCATGTTATGGTAATTTACTCGTCTATGTTATGGTAATTCGCTGTGTAAAATGGGCGTAAAATTGAAATAGAAAAAGAGCAAAATCGTTTTGAAAATCTCACCCCTCTGCTACGAACTAATTTTGTGCCAAGTTTCATGAAAATCTGCCCGCTCTAGGCGCTATCCACGTAACAGACAGAGATCCAGACATACAGGCTTTCAGCTTTAATATTAGTAAAGATAAAGATTATTATCTTCACTTCTACAACAAAGCTCAAAAATCGTGAGCTTTTTTTTTCCCTTTTAATCATAAGAGTAATAGGTTGGTTTTATTAAATCGTTTTTGTCGCAACGTTTCAGTTTGATTATTCTCTATTAAAAAAATCAGCACGATCGAGCATTAGTTTCTTTAAATGAAAAATCACATTTAAATACATATTTTTGGTTGAACAAAAAACTTTTTTTGGCATTCTTTCCAAGTCCGTCTTCTAGATCTCGTTTAACTCTGCTACCCACAACTTCATGTAATCCAACTCTGATTGGATTACGTTTTGACTTGTTAGGCTTCAAAATCTCTCTGCCACATTAGTTAAATAGAAATCGTACTGTCATTCCAAGTAACATTGATCCATAATATCTATGCTTTAGCTGTCTCACTTATATTTTAATATTTTGTTGCTTCTATTGTCATAAAACGAAGGGAAGGGGCTATCCTTCGAACTTATTTCATAGATTTTCTAAATTAAGAAATTATAATTAGAAGAAATTTAAAAACGAATTATTAATCTGGTTTTCACGTTTTCCCAACTAGTCTAAGGAAAAAAAAAAAAAAAAAAAACGTGCTTTGGCCTGCAAGATTCATGTCAGTATGAGGTGTGGTTCTCGAGCAAAAAAAGGTTGGGCACATGGTCCCTGTTAAAAGATCCCTATCCCCTCTAATTCGTTTTCAATTCTGTTAATTTAATTTGCTTTCTAGATTCATAGATTTGATTAAATTAAAATTGTGTAAAATGCTCGAGTTTTATGTGAAGTTAAATAAAGTTTAGGGTATTCAGTAAATTACCGCCCAATAGCCAGGGCTAAAGCAGAAATACATGAAATACACCTCCAGCTCAGTCGTTTGGCGGTGTATTTCATGTAAAGTCTAGGTTTTTTTTTCCAGAAATTCAAAAGTTTCCAGCTGTGGTACAGATCTTTAAAATAGGTCTTAAAGAAGAAGAAAGAAAGAAATCAGTAAGTCTTTTTTTATAGGCTAGATCAAAACCACAGGGTACTCCATTGGAAATTCAATTGTTTTTTAAAACCCTCATACAAGGACCAGCATAATGCGCATGCTCCAGGCTTCGTTGCGATTTCTGGAGCGCATGCAGTAAGGAATGTATGGCGTCAAAACTTCTTGAAATAGTAAGATGTAAAGGAACGATTTCTTAAAAACTAAACTTCTAACTTCACACCCAGAGGAGATAAGAGGTCACATTGACCTTCCAAAAATGTCCTTACTTTGCAAACTTTTTCTGACGATTCGTCAGATTCGGAAACAGTAGAGCAATATTGCATCCGCCCCCCTCCTTTTTCTTTTAATGATACCTAATGTCTCTTCTCATGAAATGAAGGCACGTGAGCAGGTGCGCTTGTATTTTATCGTTTGGTAAAATTGGGGTTTTCATTCGGTAATTGAGAATGGGGTCGTTTCCAAAATTTTAAAAGTATTTCTTTTTTTCTAAAAGAACATGCTTAAAAAGATAGGATCTAACTATTTTTTAAATAATTTGTTTAATATTTAAAAAAACATACTTAAATCGGTGCGCTTTCATTGTTTACATTTCTTGCCGATGACATCACAAATGATAAAATGCCATTCAGTGTTGCCATTCACAGAGCAAAATATTTAATTCGCAACTTTACTCATGTGTATTGGCAACGATATGGTTGATAGCAAGCGTAGAGCGCAATTTTAATTCTCTTCTTGATTATCATAACGTGGAACCGTGATAGAAAGATGCGCCAAAGAGCATCGTTTGTGACGCCATCAAGACCACGCCTTGTTTGAAAAATCGGACAGTTTAAAAAATTAATTAAAAAATAACTGTTGGGAAAATGAAAGAATTTTCTGGGTTTATGTTTTTTTTTTTTTTTTTTTGCTTATTATATCAATTTCAGTGACTAAAAGTACTACTTTTGTCTGAAGGAAACAACCCCATTCCCCTCTCCTAAAAATTTGAGTTCGCGGCGCCCCTGTTCACACCCTGCATCTTCTCTGTCTTCTGCCAAATGTTTTTCAGTGTGTTTCATCGTTAACCCGACTCTCGTACTCCCTGGATTTAGCGGTCTTTAATCAAGACTGTTTTTGAAAAATATGTTGTGTGTGTGTGTGTTTAAAATGTTAAATAACTTTTAATCATTTTGTAATTAATTTTCTTTATTATTTATGTTTTTGAAAATAACATCATTTTCTCTTCAAAATTGTACTAAAAAAATTATATGTTTTTCTTTAAAGTGCAATCAACCTTAATTATGTACACAAAATTTAATTTTGATGGTGTTACTTTATTTTGTCAAAATTTCAATCAAGTCAGCTGTTGTTACGGGTTTCTTAGTTGGATGGCGTTGGAAAGTCACTCCACATCTCCCACCAAAACCGAGAAGGTCTTGTTACCGTTCGGGGGAGAAGTGGAGGAGTTGTCTCAGTTGTCCCTGGATTTAACTTCCCTATTGTTTTTAACTCTAGTACTTGACGAATTTTTGCATCAGATTGGCGAATTGAATGCGATTTGGTCCACGGGACTGGTCGATAACTACAGCGAAAGAAGTTCTGCCGATACGAAAATCGCAGTGATTGTCAATATCTTCACGAAATGTTGCGTGAATTGTTTCAAATTCATGTAGACTGTCTGTATTAAATGATATCTATAATAATGGAGGTTTAAGAGCTTCTTATTTGCACAAGCTGTATTTTCTCTGTATTTTGCTTATTGTGTTTTTCATTGCTGAATCATTGTCACCATCTTGACGAATTGTATTTCGAATCGTTTCATGTCTAGTCTTGATTAAAAGATATTTACGGCATTCTTTTCTTCTTCATTGTGTGTGAAGTTGAAAATTTATATTCTTTACCATTCAATGCGGATAGCGAACATTTTCACAATTCAGCAAAATAAACTATTTTCTGCAGTTGTTTCCCCAATTTCATGGATTTATTAGCCAGTCTTTATCTGGTAGATATTGTTATAGATTTTACTTTCATGCTAAGTGGATATTTCTCAACAATAATCGTTTATTATCACGGAAACTTCATCTCTCTATCAATAGAAATTTTCTTATTGACTTAAAAGCACATTATAGCAGTTTATTTTCGAAGTCAACTGTAAAAACCTAAGATAGGGTTGACGGTCTCCATGGTTTCCTTCAATATTTGTTTATTTCTTGCCATTAACTCACCCCATATGCTATTACGTATTTTTCAATTTTCTTCTCAACAATAGAGAACATTATATACGCTTTCAAAATTTCTTAGAAACATGAAACGATGTCTCGTTCTTTATTTTCAGTCGTCATTCAAGACGACTATTACTGCAAGTTTTTCAAAAATAGATGTTTTCCCTACACTATTTAAAATTTATTTGTACATTCTTAATGGTTGTACCGGGATAAACGTACAGGAAGTGTTTAGAGAAGCTGAAAGGAAATTCAATACAGGTAATGCTGCTGTTTTTCAGATTTTCGACTGGGGGGGGGGGGGGGTTGACCCCTCTCCCACTTTTATTGAAACTAGTACATTAGAAATGCAATTAAAAAAGCTATGATAAACATATTAACTATCAACGATATGATTCTGGGAATTTTGGGGTAGGTAATTAAAAAAAAAAATCCCTTTGATTTAGGATGATTTTTTAAAAAATACTCGTAATTTTTTTAATGCATACGATATCTTGAAGGTTTGTAGCAATTGTTATGAAATAATTGCAGCTAAATGTTTTTTGTAAGCTGTTGAAAATCACACTTAACGGAATTCAGTAAATCCTATAAGAGCGGTAATCTTCCTCGAAAGTCGATTCGGAGACTTGCTTTGAGTATATCGGTCCGCGTCAAGTATAAGGCCCGCCAGCCTAAGGCTACATGCTAAGAAGTGGGGTGAGGTGAAAAAAAATATAAACCCTGCCAGTTACCGAATATCCTATGCATCCCTAACATAAAGTCATGTAGTATAAAGATTTCAATTCATTAAAGTGACGAGAGAGATTGTAATTTGGCAATCGTTATTTCTGTACCTCAGTGCCAGGCTAACGTAAGTCCAAAAATAAAAAAATGTAATAATTTACCAGTGTTAAGAGAGCACGAGTCTAATCTTTTGTGTGCACCAAGCGATCGTTTTTCTGCTTTCCTGTAAAGTAGCGATTAGAAGACTTACGTTAGTCTGGCTCTGAGGTACAGATTTGTCAGGCACGTGCGGTGGACCAAGCGAGTGCCCAAGCAGCTGTAATGTATTCAGTTGCCTTGATGTTATTACTTATACTTTGTAGTATTTGTTGTAGTATGTCTGTGTTTTCTAAAGCGTGTTAATTCTATTTAGTAACTGCCATGTTGAATAAAACATTTTTTATGCTGCAAAAACAAATATAGAGTACATAATACTGATTAATTACAAAAATACGCTAGAAATGCATATTAGCAACACGTAAAGAAAACAAATAATGACTGAAACTAGGATCGAAAATATATAACGTTATAAAATACTAAAATACCATCATGATTAGAGTTTTAAAGTAAAATACTGCATTCAATTTAACAGATTATTAGTAAATGAATTCCATTCTTCTTTCATTAGCAGAAAAATATTCAATGAGAGAATCGAAAAACCCGTTTCTTTCTTGCAAAGCATTTAACAGTTCACATTAATCGAAATCAGTCCAAGATTAGAAAGTCAAAGTCGTTTTTGTCCTGTCGAAATCAAAAAAAAAAAAAAAAAAAAAAAGCGTAGCCTGACGATTTAACAAAAAAAAAGCCAATCTGGCGTCCCTGAATTCTCCCCATGCGTGAAACTGCTTGCTTGGTTTCGAATTTGGAGAAAGGTCAACAGCGGTGAAATCGCTGTTTGGGCGACTAATAAATTTTTTTAAAAAATATTTTCAGTGAAAGTCAAGATAAGAAAAACTTATAATCCGTACTTGTCAATTATGAGCATACAATTGAGAAATGAGAGTTATTTTTGGAGTGCCCAAGCTCTGCTTGGTTTGCTTGGGCGGTCCGCACGTCACTGAGATTTGAGAATTGATATCATACTGCTTGTGGTAAACTGCTCTTCAACTGTGTTAAGTACTTAAAATAAATGTTAAAATATTCCCCGCATCGTATAAAATATTTCTAAATTTTGCGTGGTGTGCTAATAAGAATTTTGAATAATTCTTTTAAGTAAATGATTTCCTAGAAGAGGAGCACTTAATTAAATAATAGAACATTTTAAGCTTTTGTTTTGTTTTGATTTTTTTCAACTTGGGCTCTTCAAAACGTTTTCGCTTCAAAAGTACATCCAAGTGCATTTAAAAAGTATTCTCTCCCTCCCCCTTCCTCAATTCGATTTCGAAATAGGAAGAAATAGTGCGTTCCGTTTAAATCAGTCGTTTCCTGTGAAACTCTCTGCATTTTAAACGAAGTATTTTTCTTCAATAAATGAGAAAACTTATTGGGAAAAAAAGAAAAGAGAGAGAAAGAAAACCTTTTTTTTTTAATTGCAGCTAGATGAAAAAGTGTAAAAGATCAGTTAATTTAAATTCTTGAAAATTAAAAAGTGTAAAATGTTCTGATCTGCTAGCTCTTATTCCATAGTAATGTACTATAGTAATGTTATATATGACATTTGTTTAAGAAATTGCTGAAGAAATAAATTACTTTTGCATGTAAGTTTTCTTACTTCTTAACTTTAAAAGATATTCTGCAAAAATGACAATGCTGCAGTAAAATTTGTTACATCTTTAAAAATTGACTCCTTGCGAACTTGATCTGAAGTTCCTCCCCCTTTTAATTAATGGCTTTATTGTTTTAACTATCATCGTAAAATCGTCGTCCTTAAAACAATGGGAGAAGTAGAAGCAATTTAATATGAAACATTTATTCATGAAATATTTAAAATCCTCATATAAATAATAGCCGATGATCGAGTAACCCGCGTGCTTCAACAATGAAACTCGCGCCAAGGCATGATAATTTGATAATGTGTTTCGGTACTGTTCAACATACAGGGAAAGGCTTTATTGTGACAAGGCTGAACTCGATCCGGCAACTTAACAGTTTTACTGGTAAGACTGTGTTATTTCAGGGGAATGAAGAAACGATGAAATGGTCAACAATGACCTCCTGCTACTGGAGTTCGGGGTTAATCCACTGGAGTTAGGGTAACAGTTTCAACTATCAAAATGTCACCAAACAGGCAATTTCTTCGTTCAAATGTAGAAGCAATTTTCACCCGTCATACTTTCACGGGCGACTTTCTAGTGCTTCTTTATTATAAAACTAGCCGCCTGCGGCGACCAGCTGGTCCGCCTTTTTACGCAATTCGCTTTTTTGCGCCAGGGTTCCTCTATTCTTACTGTCCATCTACTGTATCCACCTCTATATTTGTCCGTATATAGTCCC
Source organism: Uloborus diversus (assembly GCF_026930045.1). NCBI lineage: Eukaryota > Metazoa > Arthropoda > Arachnida > Araneae > Uloboridae > Uloborus > Uloborus diversus. Next base: position 139,939,244 of record NC_072732.1, read on the forward strand.
TCTTTCTCTCTATCTGTCTATCTATATGATCCATGCATATCTACCTCTGATAGTAATTAACAATCATTTTCTATGTAAAAAAATTAAAAAAAAAAACATTTTTTGCTTAGTTAATATCATCTAACTATCTACCAAACCTAACCACCAATCCCTACAAAAATCATGCAAAATACCGCGGGCTTTATTTACTTAAAATTGCACGCAAAAAAAAAAAAAAGGCTCTACATACCCATAAATATAGTAAAACGTCAAGAAAAAAAAAAAGAAGTTGGGGAAAATAAAGATATGAAGCTGGCGGTGTGTTTCACAAAGATATGAAATCTTTGAACGTTGGAAAAAAAAAAAGTGAAGAGAAAGCAACGATTTCAGTTAGGTCACGTGATTAGGAAGTGCGGAACTCAGCCGGCAATGCTTACAGATCGCGTCGCGTTCTGCATTTAAAAAATTGTAAAAAAAAAAAAACTTTTGCGTATTTTTAAAAACTTTTTTCTTCTGAAGGGGACGGAATGTTTTTACTATTACCAACTAAAATTTTGGAATTGAGAGCTCAATACTTTTTGCAGGATGGGTTTCGAAAAAAACTAAACCCAGAAAAAAATGCAAAATAAAGGTTTTTTAAAAAATTTATAAAAAATACAAAAATTGCAATATCGTCAAAATTTTTTCAATCATCATATTTAAAACTAAATTTCCTACATTATAGTACAAAAAAATATTTGTGTGGTGCGATTGGTTCGGCGTCTGTGAGGTAAAAAGTACTAAAAAGTGCAAAAAAACGCATAAAACATTAAATAACTTTTTTTCTAATTAAAATATCAAAAATCGAAGCCCGAGGTGCACAACTTCAGCAAAAACTACACCTGCATACCAAATTTCATCTTTCTAGGCCTTACCGTTTTCCCGGGATGCGCGCCACACACACACACACACACAAACATCTTATTTTATTATATGTACTAGCCGCCTGCGGCGACCAGCTGGTCCGCCTTTTTACGCCATTCGCCTTTTTGCGCCAGGGTTGCCGCCTTTTGCGGCTGCTTAGACAATTTAGCGACGGTATTAAGCAATGTATCTCTCTTTTTTCTCAATATTATCATTCGCTTTTTTACACCGATGTTGCCGCCTTCGGCGGCTGCTTAAACAAATTTCGTGGCGGTATCAATCAATCTATATCTATGTATATCATTAGTAGTTTGAATAAAATATTTTCTAGATCTATCTCCAGTTCCGTCGTTTGGAATATTTTTAAAGGAATGGGAGACACAAACGACGTACTCTTCATGCAAATTTTGTCGAAAAATAACAAAAAGCACTTTTGTCGATGGTATTCATCAATCTTTTTCTTTATACATCAATATTATCATTCGCCTTTTTACGCCAAGGTTGCCACCATCGGCGGCTGCTTAAATAAATTTTGTGTTGAATAAAGTATTTTCTAGATCTATCTCCAGTTATATGTCCTTTGGAATATTTTTAAAGGGGGGGGGGAGGCACAAAGGGCATACTCTTCATGCAAATTTTGTCGGAAAATAACAAAAAGCACTTCAACTTTTATGTGAAAGCATTGTTTTTTCAAAATCATGGTATGTGTTTGTGTGTGTGGGGGGGGGGCGGCTATTGATCCCCCGTTGAAGTTCCTCTATTTTTTACTGTCTATCTACTGTATCCACCTCTATATTTGTAAACCCTTCTTTCTCTCTATCTATCTATCTATACGATCCTTGCATATCTATCTCTGATAGTAATTAACAATCCTTTTCTATGTAAAAAAAAATTTTTTTGCCCACTTAATATCATCTCTCTATCTAACAAACCTAACCACCAATCCCTACAAAAATCATGCAAAAAACCGCGGGCTTTAATTATTTACTTAAAACTGCACACAAAAAAAAGGCCCTGTGTTCTCCGTAGTGTGCAAAAAGCAGCGCTTGCAAAAGGTTAAAAAAAAAAAAACCGCTTTAATTGAATTAAAATGCGCACAAATATTTGACCAAAAATAAATATAGCAAAACGTCCAGAAAAAATAAAAAGTTGGAAAAATAAAGGTATGAAATCTCTGAAAGTTAAAGGGAAAAAAAAAGTGAAGAGAAAGCAAACGATTTTAGTTAGGTCACGTGATGAGGAAGTGCGGAACTCAGCCGGCAATGCTTACAGATCGCGTCGCGTTCTGCATTTAAAAAATTGTAAAAAAAAAAAAAACTTTTGCGTATTTTTAAAAACTTTTTTCTTCTGAAGGGGACGGAATGTTTTTACTATTACCAACTAAAATTTTGGAATTGAGAGCTCAATACTTTTTGCAGGATGGGTTTCGAAAAAAACTAAACCCAGAAAAAAATGCAAAATAAAGGTTTTTTAAAAAATTTATAAAAAATACAAAAATTGCAATATCGTCAAAATTTTTTCAATCATCATATTTAAAACTAAATTTCCTACATTATAGTACAAAAAAATATTTGTGTGGTGCGATTGGTTCGGCGTCTGTGAGGTAAAAAGTACTAAAAAGTGCAAAAAAACGCATAAAACATTAAATAACTTTTTTTCTAATAAAAATATCAAAAATCGAAGCCCGAGTTGCACTTTTTCAGCAAAAACTGCACCAGTATACCAAATTTCATCTTTCTAGGCCTTACCGTTTTCCTGGGATGCGCGCCACAAACACACACACACACATCTTATTTTATTATATGTATAGATAGACTCACAAAACGTATCATTGTTATTGTTATTATTTAAATACTAATAGCATGAGAGACATTGATTGTACAGTCGGACTCCGATTTAACGAAGTCATCGTGATCGAAACTTTTATACGTTAATACGGGGTTATTCGTGATATCTGGGTGTGAAATTTTTTTTTAAAAAAATTGCACTTACCTTATTTAAAACCCCTAATAAGCAACTACGCAAAAATATCTATAATTAGAAAGTGAAGCTAAATTAGAAACTTTTTATTCAGCATTTCACGACTTAATTTGAAATTTTAAACTACTGGGTAATAGATGTTTGACAATTTCCTTGGTATTTGACTCGAAATAGTTATCTTTCGACTTTATTGAGCGAAGAAAATACTTTATCTTCTGTAACATTTGCAGCCTACTGCATAAGATAAGCTTTTAGCTTCCAGGCCATGTAAAGCATTTGAAAAAGTAAGTTTTACTGGGAGTTTCATTATCGCTTTCTGCATCAAAATCAATATTCATTGGTTGCCCCTTTGGCCGTCAAAAATTGCTGATTGATTCCATGAAAAGTTTTTCTATTTCGATATAACATTTCATTTGGAAAACAATCCAATATTTCCTAATTCAAATTAACAAAAAAAAAAATATCTTTCGGCTGTCAAAATAATTCGTTAATTCGGGGTTTATTATTCGTTAAATAGGGGTTTTTGTCTTCATTTCAATAGGGAAAAAAGAAAAATTCGTTAAATCTCGAAATTCGTTAAATAGGGGTTCGTTAAATCGAGGTGAATGTAGTTCTGAAAGTTCTTTATAATATGTTTCAAACCGGATTGTGCTCCAAATCAACTTAGCGTTTTCGGGAGATGTTTGAAATCTGAAATATTAAATCAAATAGTTTCGTTTTTTTTTCTTCACCATTGTTATCTCTGCATTTACAAAGTATTTTAAAACAATTATCGCAACTACTTTGTTTGGGACTTTTATTTAATGATTTTCTAAAAATATGGGAAATTTAATTATTTCGGAATGATATGCCGAGTAGCTGTTAGCTGGTCGTAATCTACGTATTGAGAGAATGGTTTCCTTTTTGAAGAGTTCAGTATCAAAACTAGATAAATCCATTTTCAATCATTTTTACACAGAAGAAAAAAAAAGCATTTGAAGCTCTGCCCTCTTAATTTTTACAAAAAAAAAAAAAAAAAAAAAAAAAACAACTTTAGTATACGGCTTCATTCTTTTTCTTTTTCACATTAGCAGTATTGTCTAGTTATTTACTGCTAAAAATAATTTGGATTTAAGCTGTTTTGAAATAAATTAGGCATTTTTTATAAATACATATATATTTTTAATTTAAAAATTTTCATACAAACTCTAGTTACATTCATGCGGTTTCTCTGTCTAATGCTATGTACTAACCTATACAGTAAAAATTTTAAGCCTATTTAGGAATTTACTATATAATAAGGTTGTTGATGAACCATACGTTTTTAGTACAGTGGCGATATTGTTAAAGCATGGATTGAGCTTTTTTTTTTTTTTGAAATAAAACTGGTTCTTGGCTATTTTCTCCCTGTTTGATGTAGATTCGTTGCAACTCACACTGTGGCGTGATAGTATTGACTTAGTATCAAATAAGGAGGGGAGATAAGACACGTTTGAAAATTTGGCTTGAGCTGGTTTTGGTACCAAACGCCTCATTTTTGGAAATATGTCAGTGCTTTTAGATTCTTTACTTTATTTTATAGGGGGGGGGGGAGGGAATGTAATTACCTTTATATATTTATATCTGTGATCTGATCCACATGAATATATTTTCTTAAATAGAAAATAGTAATCACTGTCCTCTAGCCACCTGTATACGGTCAGAATTTTTGTTTCCTTTATTGCAAAATTATTTTAAGTTTTATTTTTATTTGTACGTGAAAATTTTCTAATGATCTTGAATCTTTGCAAGCCCGAAACCTAACAACCATTTTACAGACTATCAGAGCAGAGAATTTCGGAACCACCTTTTTGCAAATATTTCTGAAAAACATACGTTGTGTCCATGGATCTGTTTAATTACTAAATTGCAAATCTTTCACTGAATTTCAGCAAATTTAAACACACAAAGTTTTATAATATTCTTGCATGACGTTATTCCGTTTTATTTCGCTGTCTAACGTATTATAATTACATAATATATTGTACGTAAATATAATACAATATTCGATTATGCGGGGCATTAATGTTAATTAACCAATAATACCGGTAATATTAACTAATAATACTGATCTAAAATGGTAATGATAAATCAGTAGCTATTTAAAAGTAATCATTAATGTTAATGGGAAAAAGTTTTTTTAAATGAGCTCAATAAAACAACAAAATAATCTTCTAATTGAAATTTTTTTAAATTACAGTATGCGAAAATTTAAAAAAATGTAACTAACAGAATTAAAATTTAGAAAATTTGGTTTTGGCACTCCTTTTTCTTCGTTACTTTTTGAAGCAAAGTTTTCTGGGAACATTTTTGCATCCCCCTTTCCGAACCATAAAAAAAATTATGTCTTCAAAGTGCCTATTATTACTATTTACATGGGGTTTCCATTTTGGCTGTTCTGGAAAAAATATCAACTTCACATTCGAAAATCTTAATGGAACCCTCCCACTAAGTACCCCCAGCATTGTTTAAAGGGGAAAAAAACTTCTGATTTGTCATTTTAAGTTGTTTAATGTCTTTGTTAATTTGAAAAAAAAAAAAAAAAATTCTTAGCAAAAATATTTGCAAAAGCAGAGAAATCTTATTTGATTATCCAGGGAAATTATTCGATTAAACGGGGATCTTTAACCTTGCGTCTTAAAAGAAATGGCATTTTTATAGGTATGAAATGTAAAAAAACAGTAAAACAGGGATCGATTCCAAAAAAAAAAAAAAAAAAATATGAATGGAAGATTTCAGGAAGGGAAGAGATGTTGCTATTTTAATTTTTTACGTTTAGAATCCTTGAAAATTTGTAGTTCAAACAAAAAATAATTAATAAAACAAGGAAGCATTCAAATGCAATACTTTAAAAATTGCAATTCCCCCCCCCTCCCCCGTTAAATTTGAAATAAAAAGTATGAAAATATGTTTGACTTGATTTTTGAGACCTACTATTTCCAATTTTCAGTGCGTGAAATATGCTTGTGAGGGATTAAACATATCGTTGTGCAATTGAAAACGAAGACGCACATCGGCGATTTTCTGTGCGCAACCATCTTCCCACGAAAATTATAAAATTCATTTTAAATCCCAAACCATGTTTCTGAACCAGTGGTGCCAAACTATGACCCGAGGGTCCTAAGTGGCACATGAAACTGAATCACGTGGCTCGTTATGTTCAAAACGAATCAAAAATCACATTCTAGAACCTTTCAAGATAGCCAAAGCCAATCATCTTAGTTCGGTATTACGAGTAATTGTTTCAAGTCAAGTAGTCAGAAATTAGTTTCTAGGAAACAGATGGAAACTTCGTATAAATAAATAAATAAGCATGTATAATAATGACAACAAGAAGTCTTGGTTAGTTAAGTTTCTTCCCTTTTCCGCATTTTTTCGTGTTATTTGAGAAGATTTAAATACATTATGCTTTTAGTTTATGTGTTCTGGCCGGCGAGATTTATCCTAGTACTAGAAAGTCGCCCGTCAAGATATGACGGGTGAAAATTGCTCATTTGAACGAAGCAATTGCCTGTTCAGTGATATTTTGATAGTTGAAATTTTAACCCTAACTCCAGTGGATTAACCCTAAACTCCAGTAGGTAGCGTTCATTGTTGACCATTTTTTAATTTCTTCACTCCCCTGAAATGATACAGTCCTACCAATAAAGCTGTTAAGTTGCCGGATCGAGTTCAGCCTTGTCACAATAAAAACCGTTCCCTGCATGTTAAACATCACGAAAACATGACACTTAAATTATGCCGTGGCGCGAGTTTCATTGTTGTAACGTGCGGGTTACTCGATCATCGGCTATTATTCATATGAGGATAACACAGTCTCACCCGGTAAAGCAGTTAAGTTACCGGATCCAGTTCAGCCCTGTCAAAATAAAGCCTTTTCCTGCATGTCAATTATCAAATTAGCATGCCGTGGTGCGAGTTTCATTGTTGATGATGTCAGCGTTACTCGATCATTGGCTATTATATATATATATATATATATATATATTTATGAGGACGCGACCCTCGCGTAAAGAAAGGCTGGGCACCCTTGTTTTAAACCATTTGCCAATGTATTGCCGAAAGCTGCCTGTAATAGGAGTCTACGCGAGGTTTATTCTGTAGATTTCAGAAAAGCCCTGTTTTATGATGAGTTCAAGTTGACTTGTTAGATTTATTGAAGTTAATCTGTTTTGCTTTCTGCGTAACGCTCTCGACGGCGAAGTTAGACGTTCGTAATTTCTACTTAAGTGCTGAGGAAGGTCATTTGATGCTGAATGCTCCCTTTGTACCCCGGACATCAAAAACAATTTCCTCATTACTTTTGCAAATGGTACACTGTTAAAAAATTTCTTGGAATTTTACGGTAAAAAGTACTGGTATCCATGTCGCCGGTGCCCTAAAACTTTTACAAAACAAGAATTTTTCGGTTTTTATGCATTAAAAATATTCGAATCAAGAGCTTTCAAGCGACGCTGAATTTATATTTCTATGTGTTATTAATTAATGCAGGGATTCCTAAAATGGTGCCACGGCACCCTAGGGTGCCGCAAAGATACGAAGGGTGCCGCAAAGGCTCTACGGTATCAATGCAGATACAGTAAAACCTGTAAAGTTGACCACCTTTGTAAGTTGACCACCTGTCTATGTTGACCACTTTTGTCAGGAACGGAATTATTCCTATCTCGTATAATGAAGGAAAACCTCTGTAACTTGACCACCTTTCTATCTTGACCACCTGTCTATCTTGACCACTAATGTACCCCAAATTTGGTTTGGAGTAATGTAAAAAACCCTTTGTAAGTTGACCACTTGGTTTATTTTTTAAAACTTAATTTAGCAAATTATTTTATTATTTTTTTATAGCTTTCCAAGAATATTTTTGATGCCAGACCAGCATTTTACCAACTAAATAAAACAGCAGCATAACTAAATCTCCTTGTAAGTTTAACCACATTGGAAAACTACTAAGAACCAGATTCTCCAAACTTGTTTTTCTTTTGTTGTTCTATTTGAGTTTACCTTTTGTACTCTCTGTTCAATGAAAACATATGTCAGTAGAAAAGTACAAAGTATTTTTTTCCAGTTGCAATATTTTTTGGCAACACTGGAATTGTGCTAGAGTAAAAGTTACTTGCATTGCAGTATTTCTGGTGCAAGGGATTAAAAAATAGGACATTTTCATTTTCAACTGCCTTATAGAGATGAGAGTCCAGTTTGTTGCTCTTTGTGTTATAATTTTACATAAAATGGCTTCAAAAAGAAAATTAGTTGAACTTGAGATTGATAAAAAGTATGAAATATTAAAATTAATTGAAAAGGGAGAAATCCAGAGAAAATTCGCTGACACATTTCCAAAACTAGTGTCTAATAAGAGCGCCAAACTTCAATAAGGAGTTATTTTGTTGAAAAGTAGATCATCATGGTTATAAATGTATTAAATGTATATGAGAAAAAAAATAATCAAAAAATTTGTTATTTTTGATTAGCTATGAATTTTTAGGAACTGTTAATATCAAATAACATTTTATAAACAATGATATTCTTTTTTTTTTGATCAATTTACTGAAATTTTAAATTTACATGACACATTATACATCATTCTGAGAAAATAACCTCTAAAAATATTTGAATAACATTTTAAATTATTGCTTCAAAGTAATGTTAAACAATGAAAGTGAGTTGAACGGAAAGAGTAAGTGTCAATTAGTCAAAAAATGAATACATGGTGCAAGAAATGACAAAAAAAGAAAAAATCATTACCCCCTTTATAAGTTGACCACCTGTCTAAGTTGACCACCAAAGTACTGCACCGCAAGTGGTCAACTTACACAGGTTTCACTGTACCTAAAAGAGACGCGCCAGGGTGCTCGGAGAAAGCTCTAACTCTTCTAAGGGTGCCGCGAATCAGAAAAGTTTGGGTACCACTGAATTAATGCATTGTTGACGACAGTTATTCAATACGATAAATTGTATTGTATGATTTAAAGCTTTTAATTAATTTCGGTTTGAATTTTTTTTTTTTAAACCATAATCTCAAGTGTTATATCGGTCACAAATATTTGGAACAAATGTCATCTGGGGTGGGTTTTTTTTTCGGGCTTTACAATGACATCAAATATGAAACGATACAACATTTCCTTAATAAAGAAAAGAGCTTTTTTCCTGCAATTTTATGGCTTTAAAATTAAGTTTCGAACACTTTGAAACATTTAAAATTTTATTGCATTGTCATCCGATTCTGAACTATGTTCAAAATTTCAAGCTCCTACCTCAACGGGAAGTTAGTTAAAAAACAAATTTTGCTATTTATTTTATTTCTAACTAGCGGTACCCGCACGACTTTGTCCACAGTAGAAAATTGAAAAGTTATTCGATTCGCCTGTATATTTACAAATAATGGATGATGGTTTTCTCGCCAATTTGCTATGTTAATTTGCTCGTCTACGTTATGGTGATTTGCTCGTCCACTTATGGTAATTTACTCGTACTTATTGTGTTAATTTTCTTGGTAAAATGTTCTTAAAATTGGAATAGGAAAAGGACAAAATTGAATTTCCGAAAAATCGCTTCTAGGTTCACACCTCCAAGCTGCAAACTTATTTTGATTTTGTGCCAAATTTCATGAAAATCATCCGAACGATCTATGCCAGGGGTTGCCAAACTTCAGACCTCCACGGGGAAAAAAAAAAAAAAAAAAAAAAAAAAACCGCTTTGACGCGGTTAAATCTATTTTTTTTTAATAATATATTTTTACGGTTTTGCTCGTTAGAATTTATTTATTTATTGTTCTGTATATTAAATTATAAATTGTCAGTATACCCTCAAATTTACTAAATACTATTTTTAACATACATTTGAAACTACTAGTTAAGCCGTACTTTAACTAAGACAGCTTAGTATTATGCTCCCACTAATCATTAAAATAGCTGTTTATTTGCACAATTAACAAAATTACTACTTAGATATTAAATTGGTCTCGATTTTTAAATGTTAAAAGTTTTTTCTTTTTCTTTTTTTTTCTGCGAACAAGGCATTTTTTTATTTTCTTTTTATGAGTAAAATAATTGGAACTTAGCTGGGCCATTGTTTATGGTTACTTTTAGTAGGTAACACTTTCATGTAAGAATGGAAAAAAAAAAGAAAACAAAAGGTTTCTAAATTCGAAAATATTTACTTTCAAAAGTTACGTTTTCTGGAGAGTGACCCATAAATATTTTGTTCCTAATTTCGGATGATTTTCTGAAAAAAATATGAATGAGGCATGGTTACACTGAATTTTACTTCTTGTTTTTGCGCCAATTTCAAAAATTATGTTTAAAACTATTATCGACAGTGTTTAAAGAATAAAATTATTTTTCCCTTCTTGGAGCAATTTTGAAGTCGGTTCCTTTTTTTTTTTTTCAAAACATTTTTTTGTGCAATTTAAGAGGGCTTAATTCTCTAACACCATTTTACTCACATGTACGGAAAGTTACTCTCACCTATGTCTTTAAATCTGTTGGTAACTTTATCTTAAATCCATTTAACTTCAGAAATACTATTTCTTTCCCTCGCTTCATAATTAAGAAAGTGAACACATACTTTTGTAATTGTAAGAAGCAGGAATACGCTTCAAATAACTCTTTTTTTTTGGGGGGGGGGGGGGAGGATTTTAGGACAACTATCACAGGAGAAAGTAAGCTTGCAAGCTTTTAATGGACTGCTTTAGAATTGCTGCATCTTGTTTTAGAAAGGCTTGAGAGGTTTTTGTATTTTATTCTCACATAATCTCTAATTTCTTTTGACGAATTGACTCTTATTTTTAACTAGTGGTACCTGCATGGCTTTGCCCGTTGTCGAAAATTAAAAGGTCATTTGGTTCGCCTGTATATTTACAAATAATGGATGATGAATTTCTCGCCAATTTGCTATGTTAATAAAATGTTCTTTAAATTGGAATAGAGTAAGAACAAAATCGAATGTTCGAAAAATCGCTTCAAGGTGCTCACCCCAATGCTACGAACTAATTTTGTGCCAAATTTCCTGAAAATCGGCAGATGCTATGCGCGTAACAGACAGAGATTCAGACTTTCAGCTTTATTATAAGTAAAGATTGAAAATTGTTACAGTATTTTCATTACTAGTACCTCCTGACCACCCTTATATAAAGAACCAGTTCCTTAATGTCTTACACTGTAAAAAAGAGATGCGCGATACACCTTGTATTGTGTTAGACATGGGCTGAATATCCATTACCTATTAAATCACTACCATCAGAGCATCAGGGAGTTATTTTTATGATGTTACTAGGGGCCGCCTGCGGAGACCAGCTGGTTCGCTTTTTTACGCTATTACCCTTTCTGTGCAAGCAGCCGCCTACAGCGGCTGTTTGACTTACTTGTCATTCACCTTTTTACGCCAAGATTGTCGCCTTTGCCAGCTGTTTAAATAAAGTTGGCTGCGGTGTTAGTCAATCTATATCTATCTTTAACAATATAAATATTAATAAAATATTTTGAAGAGTTGTTGCCAAAATCTATTGTCGTTTTACTTAGCTCCGTTATCGATTATTGGCATAGATGAGGATAAAAAACCTAAGAAAGCAATGTAGTGAATAAATTTCATGTTTGCTCCAGCGAAGCCTCGATTCAAAATTTTCATTATGATTACTATCAGTATTGCTGTTGTGAGGCAACGAATTTTTGTAACAATGGGTTTTATATTAAATTAATGGGGAAATTACATGAAATTGACTGTTTTCCAAAAAAACTTTTTTAAACTCAGTTTTTTAGAAATAAATTATAGCCCATGTTTCTTCCTGATTTCTACCTGATCTATGGTGAAAAAATTGTTAAAATCGGTCCAGTAATTTTGAAGCTTGCCGCGGACATACGTACAGAAGTAGCCATTTATGTATATAGATTACCAACCTCGTTCTTATTAACCTCTCAAAACAGGCACTGAGGCTGTCCTTTACAAACTCAACAACAGTGCGGGAAACATCTAAGATTTAAATTACTTTGAATAAATATTAGTTGAATATTTTAAGTAACTGATATTTCACCTCATTTATCTAGTTTTTACTCTAATGCCTAGCTTTTTAACCACCAACCAGGCACGTAGCTAGAACTTTGTTAAGGGGGGGGGGGGGGTCCAAGGTTGTACGAACTTCAAAAGAGGAGGCATTCTAAAGCAGAATTAGTAGGTGATAATTACACAAGACTAAGATAAATCCAATTAAAACTGATCATTAAAATATGATAATTAACTAAAATTAATTAAATAATTGAAATTAATAGAGTCATTGGTTAAAATTAGTTAACAAAAAGTTTATGTTAAGTGGTGAATTAATTATTGTCAGTTTGTAAATTAACATTAAACTGAAAGTTATCACATACAAAGTTTCCAAATATGGGTGAACCTCTGTCCTCCTGAAAATAAGTGATATATTTTCTATTAATAAAAAGGGCACAATAAAAGAAAAACGGGAAACGAAAACTGTTCTAGAAATTACTTGGAAAATGCATGCGATAATTTAATAAAATATTAAAGTTTTGTAATATATTTCAACAAAATATGTACATTTGTACTTATGCCATTTTATTTGAAAACTAGAAAGTCACCCGTCAAGGCATGACGGGTGAAAATTGCTTCAACTCTTCTTCATTTGAACGAAACAATTGCCTGTTTGGTGATATTTTGATAGTTGAAATTTTAACTCTAACACCAGTGGATTAACCCTAAACTCCAGTAGATAACGTTCATTGTTTTCATTTCTTCATTCCTCTGATATGACACAGTCTTACCAGTAAAACTGTTTAAGTTACCGGATCGAGTTCAGCCTTGTCACAATAAAGCCTTTCCTTGCATGTTAAACATTACCAAAACATATTATCGAACTACATATCATGCCGTGGTGCGAATTCATTGTTGAAACACGCGGGTTACTCGATCATCGGCATTATTTATATTAGGATAAATAAATCTATATCTATAGAGTCGAATGTATGATTATATGAATGTTACATACGTAACCCTGTTCGATTTGAACAACATTTCAGGCAAAATCCCACAACTCTCTCAACGAAAATATTAACAAGGTTTCATTTAAAAAGCTTGAATTAATTTTTATTTATTTACATTTATAATATTCTTTTGATAACACGAAATAGAATGATATTTCCAATCTTATCCGTTTTCTAATTATCATTCCTAATCATCAATTAAAAGCTTGAACAAACTATTAACTCTTTGAGGGACGGAGGCTTCCTTTGTTGCAACCATTTTTTACATATATATTTTTTCATTCTTTAGCCAACTGACACAGTGATTTCAGTTAGCTGAAAAAAAAAGAGAAGCAAGAAAGCAAGAAATAAATGGTGTTCTCAAGTGAAGTCGCTGTTCCTCAAAGGGTGAAAGCTGTTCGAAAAAATTTTAAATATCGGAAAAGGCGTATTGCCGTTTTTTATCATTATTTTTTTCTTTCTAACGGGGCTGTGTTAGAGGCTTTAGCCTTTTGCGGAACAAGTGCGAACCAACGATATGGCATCCAGTCATTCATATGCCACCATTAAGGCGCGGATGTGAATGTCACAGGAAAATTTGATGCCCAGTTTCCACCAGATGGACACCTGAGCTCTCTTCGATGCGAAACTGCAAAAGGAATTTAATTTTGTCAAGAGTATTCACAGTCAAACGACCTAAGGGATCTTTTACATGCCGATTAATGGAATGTATACCTAATGAATTAAATTAAGCATCTGTGTAATTTTATTTTAACAACATGTTGTTAATTTTAACAACAATACATATCATATTTTACGACGCAGGTAATGATTTTTTTTCTTCAATACGATGTTATCAAAACACTCTATTGCAAGAAATAGTAAATATCTTTAGCTTGAAGAAAATAAGTGTTTAAAAAAAAGGCAATATATAAAAGAAAGGCTCAAAAACATTTACCTCGTATTCACCTTTTTTGTTTCTTTGCTTGTAACGCAGTAAATAGAGGTAATTTTCACCTAGTAATTTATAGTTAAATGCACATGCCTGTTTTTTGTTACATTTAATGCTACCTTCACAATTTACTAAAGATGGATGCATAGATGCTAATTAAATAACTCCTTTGTACAAAGCCAGTGAATAACAATGAGAAAATGCATTCCAATGATGCAAATACAAATATGTTTTATGGAACAACATCGAATAAGATTTTTTTTCGTCAATTAAAAACTGTTTTTCTTTTGGGATCATAGAATCAGTAAGATTTAAAAGTAATAATTTCTAATAAATTACTTATTACATGCGTTAATATGACCGAACTTGTAATTTCATAAACTGATCACAGTAAAATATTCAAGTAATTTTCAATTTAATTTTTCTATAAAATTTTGATACCGTAAAAAGTTTGTTACATCAACTTCAAGTTTTATTTATTCATTTATTTTACCTTCAAACACAAATTTTTTTGGGGGGCATTTAATATGTTCCATGATCATGCTTAAATATTTGGGGGAAAACATCAGTAAAAAATCTACGTAATTTGTTACTCAGAAAGGAGAGAGATGTTAAAAGTAATCTAAAAGTTCAAATAAAATTTTTATCAAAATATAAAATGAATCTGAAATGAGCTATGCCAAAAATATAGAGTTAAAATGAAAAAAAAAAAAAAAAAAAAAATCAATAATTATTTTTTCTTATCCTCAAACGCACGAAATGTGTAGAATTTCTTTTTTCGCTGCTGGCTTAGAATCTAAAATTAGTTTTTAAATGGAAAAACACATTAACACGTAAAATTGCTCGTATTATCAAGAAAACTTTAAAAGGGAGCACTGCGACTTACCTAGTTTGGGTAAACTTAATTTTCTTTTGCATACAATTTTGTTCAAGATATGTTTCCGATAAGTATGACGTAGATAAAAACTGTGTGTTAAAACAGAAAAGAATCGGAATTCAATTACTGATTCACCAGGAACGCACCTCACTCTGGCGGTCTTTCGTACAACATGCGTCTACGAAATCAACGAAAAACCAAAAAGAAAAGAGAAAGAAATAAAGAAAACCACGCCAATGAGACTGTGGGATACGGCGAAAGTGGCAATAAATGCTTGTTTTTACTTTGACAATGGCAATTTGATGGACCAAGGAGAGGAGCTGAATTTCAAGGTCACAGGACCCAGCTGGTTTGAAAGTCGAAAGGGACATTTCCCCGTTTCGGACGGAGTAGGTGACACAGCAAAAAGTAGACGAAAATCAGGAACCTGAAGTTGTTGCACGAGGTTCTCGTGTTCTGAATTGACTCAAACGCTGAGAAAATTTCCGATTACTGGGAATATTTAAGGGGAGAGAATGCTGCGTTTTGTAAAATCATTATCTTTCGGAAAAATTTTGTTGATGCGAGATGCAACAACTGAGAAAAAAGGAGAGGGGTCTTTCGGGAAGGGGGGGGGGTGTCCCGACCCCATGGACCCACCCCTTGGCTACGTCCTTGCACCAACTCAAAAGAGAGGTTAATTAGTTTAATGTAGGTACCAAGCCAATGCATGTGGCCAAGGGCGGATCCAGAAAATTTTCAAGGAGGGGACGATTTGTTTTTTATACTTATCTCTTACGACGCATGTAATTCATATTTGCTTGGAGGGAGCGGGCGGGAGGGCTTCTGCCACATTATTTTCATTTAAAACAACTAAAATATCGAGATTTAGACTTAGAAGATGGAGGCAGGAGGTTCCCTTATCTTTTTCTGTTACTAAAGTTTCTAAAATATTATTTAAAAACTTTTGAGGGTTCTTGCTTGTGAGGGGGTTCGTCAGAAATTTCGTTTTTTTTGAACATATACTTGCGTTTTTAGGTCTTCGATTACGAAACACTGCCGGTGCAACGTCTCTCAAGGAAGGGACAATCGCCCCCATCGTCCCCTCCTTCTATCCGTCCTTGCATGTGGCCCGCCGTTTTGTTCAGTGTTTGAATCAAAATCTTTGTTCTGAAAGTTTCCAAAACAACCGCTCCATTCGCTATTAAAAATGACTGTTGACTACTTAAAGACACACAGTCAGAAATTGGATTCTAAGAAACAGATGGAAATTTCGTAGAACGACGATTCTTGGTTTGTAATTTTCTTCCTTTTCCATGATTTCCCTTGTTATCTAGAAAGCTTTAAATACTTTCAAATTTTATGCATATTTTGGCCCTTAATATGAGTTGCGGCTTTGGGTAAAAAAAAAAAAGATATGGTGCATTTGAAAAATTTTTTTATAAATAATTTTTGAATTACCAGTACTTGTTGGTATGATCCTACTGAATTTGATTTCTTTTCAAAATATTGTAAAACAATTGCTTGTACTTTTTGTCTCTAATTATTTTCCTGTACTAACTCAAATTGTAAATTTTATCTTGGGTATGTTTTGTTGTTAATTCATTTGTTTTCGTCCACTTGCATAGTGGGGAAAAAAAAATCTTGAATTCAAAATATTTCTGTATTAAAAAATAATATTATTAATATCTGGGTTTTATTGAGTTATGATGCTTAATAATTTGAGAAAATGAATTTGAAATCATTTAATAGTAACTTACTTGCTTTCTTTCACATAAATCAAATTTTTAGTTTCAAAGTACTTTAACTCTCATAAAGGTTTATTTGAGCTTAAGACAATCGAAGGAAAGATCCTGTTAGAAAATCGACGTTGACAAAAGGGAAGAAAACTTGTTTAGTTCTGGACGAGCTTCCTGTGTAAATTGTAAGCTGCTTTAAGTATTGAAATATTACGGCTTTTTTTAAAGGGGGACTGGGCGGGGGGAGAACAATTTGTCTCAGATCAGATGAAAAACGCGAAAAACATTTTACATTAAAAATTGAATGTCATCAACAAAGTTGGAAGGGCACTTTTAGATCATTAACAGGTGTCTAAAATTTTGTGACCGAAATAGAATTTCTGTCTTAAGCTGAGTTTGCTTTAGGCGAAATTTTGCAAACAAAACAATGTTTTAGCTAAAAAATTAGAAACATGGAACATCTTTCCGTGTGAGTTAGTAGTAGATTTCGTTTCACTCAAATATTAAAAATCAGAGCAGGAGGGCGGGATTCTCAAAGAAAAGCATCAGTTTCTACCCTCAAGAAATGTCAGGGCGAAAGTCTCATGCCGAAAGTTTTTTAACGAATCCCATTTTAATTGAAACTCCATAAATAAATGTGGTTATGACGGAGAAATAGAAGGATATGATGGAGATGAGGGAAAGGCGTAGGGCCCCTTCTTTTGCTCTTTGTTTAATTGTTCATTTTTTATATTAGTACCGAGGGAAGATTGAATTTATGTATTTTCACCTCTTAATACTTTTTGTATGCATCTATATTTTTATTTTAAGCCCCGACGCAAAAAGAAAGGGAATGTGTCTGTCTGTGACACCGTCGCGCTTAAACGGATGAGTCGATTTTGATAATTTCTTTTTATTCGAACTATGACTGGATCGAGTGTTCTTAGCTATAAATCTCATCTTTGAATTACTTTCATTACCGAAGATATCAATTAAAGAGGGTCATTCCATAGAAATGTCAACCTCATACTTTCTAGTACATTAATTCAATAACAGTTTGCAAAAAATTCATTCGGTGTTTTTCTTATGGCTCTAAACGTGCGAGGTTGTAGAAAAGGCTTAGCATGTGCAAAAAACATGCGTCTACGTTTTCTTGTGTAATGTAAAAATTTTTGCAAATTTTTAAAAGAACTATGTTTATTCTAAATGAATAGATGTTGGCCCAATAAAATTGACTGTTCTTTTTGCATACATTATAAGATAAGTATTTTAATTAGTTTGGTTATTTCAATGAAAATATTTACGTTACGTTAGTCACGAAAATGTACTATTTTCTGCTTAAAAACTAAACCAGATGATTGAACCAAACAGCATTTTTTATTTTCTTACATCTGTGTCATATCTACTTAAAAAGTGCAAAATATTTATTTTAGTATCAGTAGATATAAAATAATTAGTGTGACTAACGTAACATTTGAGCTGTGACTAACGTAACAGTTTGCATGTGACTAACGTAAGTTTGCATGTGACTAACGTAACATTTTAAAAATGACTGCTAATATTTAAAACTTATTTAATTTAATGTAAATTACCATGAACAATTTTGAATATGTAGGCATTCTATATTGATTAAAAATATAAAGGGTGAAAAATACCAGTAATGTTACATTGTAGACCTTCTGTTTACTTAGAAAAATACTTTTTTAAAGGTCTTTATAAAGATACGTCCAATTTATAGAATTATTAAAAAAGAAGAAAAGTGAGTAAAGCAAAATGAGTACTCTGCTGAATGTGCATTTAACACAAGAATCCAAGCTTAAGAATTAATATAATAGAAATACAGTCTTAACAAAGGAGAACGTCTCTACTTTTTAGAAAATACATCTCTACCTGTTATTAAAATGAAGTAACGGCTGCTCGTTGGAAAACGTTTGAAGATGTTACATGATACAGTGACGATAAGCGCTGCTGCCATATATTTCAGAAAATACAAGAATGATCATTTAGAAATTCAAACATTTGCGGTGATATCTGGAATTAAAATGCATTCTGCAAAAATGTTCGAATATTTTTTTTCAATATTACATTTTAATTCAAAATGATGCACAACACTATTCGTTCGATGAATCAATAAACCTTAAAAAATAATATGCCATTGAAAAGTACTACGGAGTTTCTTATAACGATAACTAGTATATCAGCAGAAAACTAGAATTCAGTGAAACTAACAACTTGCAAAAAGTTAATTTTTTAAAAGATAGATAGTATTTAGGATTTAATTAGTCCAAGAATGATGTTTTTCAGTTTGTAAAAGCAGTTTTTTTTTATTTGTTTATTTTTTTTCTCACTTTCAAATTGAGTTAATTGAACTGAATCCTTCCATTCAATTTTTTACACTAATATAGAAAAAAAGGTAAAGAAAGAACCATAACACAACACAAAGAAGGTTCCTAAAAAGTGTAAAATTAATATAAGAGCAAAAAATTAATTATAAAAAGTTTTTTATATGCATTCATTGCTTGTTATTCGATAGTTACGTTAGTCACGTTACGTTAGTTACACACAGTTTTTCGGAAAAGTACCATTTAGGGCCAAAAATGATTCGTCTGTAACAAATCTGTAGTGCGATTTAAAAAATAGATTGTTTACCTCTTACGAATATATCGGCCAATTTTAAATGTCTGCGTAAGTTTCAGAAAAATTTGCCTCGTAACTTAAGCAATGTTTCTCAGGGTTGCAAAAATGTTACGTTAGTCACGATGCCTTTTTTGGTGAAAAAACACCTGCCAGCGCTTATTTTGCTTCAAATTCTTGGTAGAAATGAACAATAGTCACCTTGTATATTTTAAATCTGCATATTAAACGAAAACACATTCATTTTTACTACCGGTGTAAGTAAAAAGAGTTTGAAAATCAGCTGTGAATATTACGTTAGTCACTATGGAATGACCCAAGACCATAAAAATTATCATCTTTCGCAATTTTAGTAGCAAAAACTTGCTGATCGCACATTTAAAATATCAGTACCAATCGAAAGAAAGATTTTTCTGTGTCTGATGACTTTGCTTACTTGATATTCTGGCCTTATTGTAGTAATTTTAAATTCGATATTAAGCCTTTATTCACGTGATTGGTAACGATTTCATTGTTTACCGGATAAGAAGAGAAAGCTTTATAGAGTAAGGTAGAGAGGATACGCTATACTAAGTAATTGAAGCCCGAAGTTACACCGATGTATCCCAAGATTCTTAGCTTCCCGATAAAGATCTTGGAATACATTTTTATTCTAAAAACATTTCATTATTGAATCCCAATTGGTAGTTAAGTTAAACTTAGATATTGTTGCAAGTTTATGAAGCACGTTTTCAAAATTGTATTAAAACGTGAATTAAAATGTAAACCGATCCGCCAACTACCTTTTTCGATCCTTTCGCGAGATTGGTAATAACCCTTTTCGCCAAACGACCACGTTATCACCCCCTTCCTATTTTTGTACCGATGTATCCCATAATTCCGGTTTCAATTTCATCTCCTTTATACCATAGACGTGGCCTCTCTATTAAAATTTCTTTACTCTATACAGAAAGCTGCATGATTTTTTTTTTTTTTAGTCTGTTACCAGTTTTTCTTTGTTTAACAAATAAAATACTTGCAATTGATTTTAGCAAGTAAATAAGGCTTTTAAAATAATTTTCGATTTTGCCTCTTGATTTTACTTTTGCGAGTTGGAATTACCTTTTCTTTTCCGTGCTGTCCCATGTTTTCTAGGAAAAATATGTATTTTGGTTCTGATTTGCGAGATTTATCTTAGTGTGAGATCGGCCAGCAGGGTGTTTTTTTTTTTTTTTTTAATTTTTATTAGTTTTTGTTATTTATTGGTTCTTTCTTTTCCTTTTCCTTTTTGAAAAAATGTTTTTGCAGGGAGGAGCGGCAATGATTGTTGACTGTCCGTCATTTAAAAACGAGAGGCACACCTTCGCGATGTAAAAGCAAACTTGATCTAAAACAGTTAACCCTTGAATGGGTAAAAATATGTCAGCTTTGCACTGTAGAATTTATATTTTACATCCAAATATTTTTAATTTTGAAAATGAATGGACATTTTCATTATTTTCCGACTTTTTGATTTATGATCGTGAAGTCAACTGATATAATTTTTTTTTTTTTTTTTTTAAATTCTCTATTAATAAACAAACGTGATGATGGAGATAATACTAAAAACAAAAGTACTAAACATTTGATTTTATACTTTTTATGCTTTAAGCTGAAACGGGGTGTTGACTAAGCGTAAACAATACGACATGAATAACAATTAATTCTCGTTATTCGGGACAATTCCTGAATGCCCCCCCCCCCTTTTTTTTTCAAAAGAAATTACAGTGTCGGCTGGCCTCTTTCGCTTACAGTTCCATTATGTTTCTCGTTTTCTGTTTGCTACGCTTGAAAATACAAGCTTGCGATAAATATCAAATACATAGTGCCATGACAAGTTCGCGAGCCAGAAACAAAGATTGCTGCACAGTATATATTATATATCCAAGTGCTTGATTTACAGCTTCCATTCAACTGGAATTTTTCTTTTGCCATAACTCTCGATCAGACCAGGAGAAGCTGGTTTGCTTACATTGTGACAGTTCAGCGCCATTAGTTCATAAAAGTGCTTAGGAGTACCGCCTCGTGCTTTATTCTTTTCTCTCGAAATTTTTAGCTGTTGAATGTGTGTGTATCGAATGATTAGACAGTGTATGTGGTGGCAATGTAGATGTACGTAAAAACATATATTTCAGGAGAGAGGTGGCAGGGTGTTGCTGGAGAATTATTATTTTACGAACTCTGCTTGTGTGCAGAGTCATTTAACAATTATCTCTAAATCTTACTTGTAAAACCCATTTGTGTATGTGTGTGGGTTCATTATTAGTTTTTTTTTTGTGTGTGGTAGTGCAATCAATATTAGCCTAATCCGTTTTAACTTTGATGAGTAGTAAAAGAAAAAAAAAAGCATGAGAGTGTATGGGTAGTTTTGTGTAGGTGTGTGTATGTGTTTGTGTAGGTGTCTGTATGTAGGTGTATGTGTGTAAGTGTAGGATATTAACGCAACCTGGAGACTTTTTGTTAGAGGAGCAGCATCGGGAGGGGCCGGCCGACGGTGGTGCTGCAGAGGGAGGTGGGGGGAAAATAAAATCATAGGACGCCAAAAACAGTTAAGAGAGAACAATAAGCAATCGTGATTGCTCAAAAAAAAAAAAAATCTATTCATAAAATTGAGAATAGAATAGGTTTTCGCTTAGTTTTTTGAGCAATGGCAAAAGATTATTTATTCTTACATCTTAGGTTAAATGGGTTTCTCCCTAGTATGCATTTTCTTTGGAATTGAAAAAAAGCCTTAACTTGTAACTCTTTTTAAGATGCATACTTTCTTATGCGAATTGATCATTACTTTATAGCAAACTACTATAATTTTACTATTTATAGCAAACTACTAAATATTACTTTACTTGCAAATCGATTATTACCTTAATTCAAATAATTTCTTATTGCATGTTTTTAACCCCTGACACACAAAGGAAGGTGGTTATAAGTTTGACGCGTCTGGTGTATCTATCTGTCTGTGGCACTTAGCGCCTAAACGGATAGACCGATTTTGAAAAAGAAAAAAAAAAGAAAAAAAAAATCGAAAGAAGGGTTGATCGAGAATGTTCTAAGTTAGGTTGCGTCTTTGGATGACATTAATTAACGAAGACATTAATTAAAAACTTTGAAAAATTTTGTGGTGAAAACATATTTAAAAATTTAGTACCGAAATAAAGAGTATTTTTTTCTGCGTCTGATAGAATGTGTTTGGAACTTCCATGTAATACAGAATTCGAAAAAGTTAACATTTTGTGCTTTGTTGGAATATCGTGACATTTTTGAAAAATCGAATTTTTAATTTGTTTAAAGACAGCTACTTAATCCCCAGTAACAGAAACAACGCGACGCTGCAACGTGCGTCGCAGATTCTTAAGAATGGCTTTAAAATATTTCTTACTTGAGGGAACAAAAACCTTAAGTTTTTAAAGAAAAACCAATCTGAAATTTCAGATAATGAAGATTTGTATTGTAATTTGTGGGATATGATCCACAGGTAGCATGTACTTGTGTTACCTTAATATTAATCACTCCTCGGTGCCGATTACTGAGAAGATTCTGCTACTGGACTTAATAGTTTACCTGAATTTTTGACCGCTCTCTCATACGAAGATCATGTATTAGATTTTTTAAAAAGGTTAGTGGGAGAAATATTTTTAGAGTTCGAGAATAACATGTATGTATTTTATTTCTGCTTTTCTCTTGAGCTTTATCTTAAGTTAGAAAATCGCTCGTCAATATATGACGGGTGAAAATTGCTCATTTGAACGAAGCAATTGTCTGTTTAGCAATATTTTGATAGTTGAAATTTTAACCCTAACACCAGTGGATTAACCCTAAACTCCAGTAGATAACGTTCATTGTTTTCGTTCCGTCATTCCCCTGATATGACACAGTCTTACCAGTAAAACAGTTAAGTTTCCGAATGGAGTTCAGCCTTGTCACAATAAAACCTTTCCGTGCATGTTAAACGTTACCAAAACATATTATCAAATTATCATGCCGTGGCGCGAGTTTCATTGTTGAAACTCGCGGATTAGTCGATCATTGGCTATTATATATGAGGATTAATCATTCCTCTGTGCTGATTTAGATTTTTTGATTAAACTAATATCTGTTTATATCAAAGACTATTTTTTGTCTTTTAATATGCTTCGCAGACTACTGAAAAGTTTATGCTACTGGGCTTAATAGCTAACCTGAATTTTTGACCGCTCTTTCAAACGATTATCATGTCTTGAATTTTTTTTTAAGTTAGTGAAATAGTTGATAGTCAGAGAATAACATGTTATTCAATTTTATTTCTGCTTTTCTCTTGAGCGTTATCTTAAATTAATTTGCTTTTTTGATACTAGAAGATAGGAAAGTCTGATCTTAAAACTGAATTGATTTTTGTCTTAAAAACGTAAACAGATGAAAAATGAAATTCCATTGAATAAAAAAAAAACAGTGATACTTCTTTGTTGGGAAAAACGTGAAAGATTGCCCGAAAATTCCAAAAAGGTCATCAAATTGTTTTTTTTTCCCCCTATTAAATGTCAGAGCGTTTCGGCCCGTTTCTGACACTGTCCGCGGGTGCAGCGTGAGCCCAAATCGCGGCGCAGCGATTCGCGCCGGCGCGGAACGCCGATTCAAGATGGCGCTGAAGAAACCCATCGATCCTGCCCATTTGTTTTTCCTCAGAACCATCCTCTTCCGCTAGTTCCTGCGTTCGGGACTCTTTTCCGCAAGCGAGAGAGAGAGAGAGAGAAACCCTTCATCCCAGTTTTTATTTTTGGGTCTTCCCGATAAGATAGCCATGGGACGATAACGATTGTTTCCTTTCGGATGGATCCCTCGTGTGGAGTAAGTAGTTGCTGATATGTAATTGTGTGGGCCATAACCTTTGCCTTTTATTTTTAGGTACTTTAACCCCGCATTGTTAAAACAGTCATAAAAATAGTTTTTGGATTTTTTCGTATCCGAATCGGGAATGAAGTCTGCTTTAGGGGATTAATTGAAATCAAGAAAACGGCCGTTAAGTGTTTTCATTGAGGATTTTCTCTTAATTGATGATGCTAATTGGAGCTAAAAGAATGAAAGATTTTTAGAATCCTCATTTTAAGCTCGCCAAAGTTCTCTCTCCCTTTTTTTTTTTTGTTACTTTTTTTTTGTCTGTATTATTAATCTCTTAGAGTATTTAGGATGACAATCGTTATTCTTATTTAGTGTTTCCATTCTGCTGTGGAAATAAGAAAAAATGTTAATGTTACAAAAAATGTCACTTAACTTGTTCTTATGCTCAGATTATCGTTTATGTATATGTTGCAATGTATTATGTTTGCGAAGATTGTATGTGAATGTTACACAAAGTTTCACAAAGAAGTTGTACTTCTTAAGTTGAAGAATTGTCTTACTGTGTTTACATATAAAGACAGATGAGCTTTGTTGCTGTGAATATCTCAAAGGACTATCAGCTATGCATTATGTTAATGTATTATATATAAGTTAAAAAGTTTTTAGTGATTTTCACATTATTATCTACTTATGTCGTTGATCGAAAATTAAAAATGATTTAACTTAGTGCGGGGAATTTGTGACATAAAATTTCGATTTTCATTCTTCCTGATTTTCTTTTCTTGTGTACTGTAGTTTAATTGCTGTCATATACAAACATAAAAGAAGAGCTTGTTGGAAGAGCATAATCAGTTACAGTTTGTGTAACCTTCCCATACAATCTTCGCTTACATAATACATTGTAATGCATACATAAATGAAAAACTGAGTATAAGAACATGTTCAGTGACATTTTTTTGTAACATTGACATATAAACTTTCCCTGTGTATACATTAGTGAAGATAATTGTTTCAAAATCATGTTAAGTGGCATTTTGTAAGTTAACACACAATCTACGTACCATCTTTCATAGTGCATACTTAAGTGAAGAGCATGGTTGGAGGCACATTTTAAGTGATACTTTTTGTAGCATTAGTATACAATCTTTACTATGTATACAAGACCTAATTGAAGACTAAAGAACGTTGTAAAAGAGCATGTTAAGTGACATTTTTTGTAATATTAATATAAAACCTTCTCTGTGTATACATTAGGGAAGAGATTAATAAGAAGGAGGATTGATAAGGGAAAAGCGTGGTTGGATGCACATGTTTAGTGACTTTTTTGTAACATTAACTTACAAACTTTCTTTGTGTATACATTAATGAAGAGATTAGTTGGAAGAGCATGTTAAGTGGCATTTTTGTAAGTTAACACACAATCTACGCACCATTTTTCATAGTGCAAACATAAGTGAAGAGCATAGTTGGAAGCACATTTTAAGTGATACTTTTTGTAAACGTTAGCATACAATCTTTACTATATACACCTAAGTGAAGACTGAAGAGCGTTGTAGAAGAATATGTTAAGTGACATTTTTTGTAATATTAACATACAAACCTTCTCTGTGTATACATTAGTATTGAGATTAATAAGAAGGGACATGTTAAGTGGGATTTTTTGCAAGTTAACATACTATCTACGTGCTGCCTTTCACAACACATGTAATATAAGGGAACAGCGTAGTTGGATACACATGTTAAGTGACATTTTTGTAGCATTAACTTACAAACTTTCTCTGTGTATATTTTAGGGGTCATTCATTAATTACGTAAGGGTCTCTAGGGGGAGGGGGTTGCAAAAATCTCTACATACCTTTACTTTGGGGGGAGGGAGGGGTCAAACCCATTCTTAAGTAATATTTTCCAAGTCGATATTTTATATCAGAAATCGCGCGGTCAAGTCTTTTGGAAGAGATTATATTTCATTTGCTTCTGGAAGGTAAAAAACGTATAAGGATAAGCTGTTTTTTACTTGTTTTACAAAGAATAGGTAGTGTAAAATGTAATTTAAGTATCGCACTATTTATGGCATGTTTTATTTTTAACTAGTATCGCATCCTATAATGTATTTGAAAAATAAAAATCTTTGATTTACGTCAAACTGGGAGTTTTAGTCTAACCAGGGTTGGCAAAAACCCGGGTTTTTTTAAAAAAGCCCATGGACCCAGGGTTTTTTTGGGTTTTTTAAATAAAACCCAAAAAAACCCAACTAAAGTTGGGTTTTTTAAAAGAAATGTGGGTTTTTTTGTCTTTTTTTAGGGAAAATGTGAGGTACTTGTAGTATATTGTAGCATAAGTATACGGACATGCAAAAATTATCTTTGGGTAAAATGCTGGAAAACTAGTTAAAATTCAGAGTTTTCTGAAAGAAAAGTATAAAAGACAAAAAACCCCAAGAATGTTAAAGTTTCAGATTTTTTTAATTTTCATTATTACCAATATTTAAGGCAAAGTTACTTCTCGAGTGATAAAATCTCATGCTCATTTTTAATTACTACATTTTTTTTTTTTTTTGCATTTTACTTTATAGTATTTCATTTTGTTATGCAAAACTACTGTAGAACCTCAATTAGTTTAAATCCCTTTTTACTGAATTCCAGCTTAATCAAGACATTTCTTTGAATTTTATGTTGCCTGTTTTTCTATTTCTGTGTACAGGGTAAGAAATATTAAACTTTTTTGTAAAATAATGAAAATCCTGTACCTGTTCTGTTTTCTGTAGACTGTTTGAAAAATCTGTTTTATTTCTAAAAAAAATATACCTTGTGTTTATTCGAGATTTGTGACGTGTTGGTTAGCAGAAAATAATTCACATGAAAGCCTTTTAGCTAGATTAGTTTCCTCTGTACAATCTACAAATATTGAGAAAATCAGACGTGACAGGACTTGGTCAAGATAATTTGAGTTATTTATTGACCAGTTAAAGAAAAAAGTTAAATGCATTTATTTAAAATCTTTGAAGTATATTTTTAATGCCGTTAAGAGTTAAGAAATACTATTAAAGCTCAAAATTCATTTTTTGTGTTCATTGTCTGTGGTGAAGAACAAATAAAAAAGAAGTTTAAATTGTGAAAGTATTTAAATTAATTAATTTTTTTTAAAAACTTCTCGCAAAATTTTAAAAAACCCAAAAGTGGGCTAAATAATGGGTTTTTTTAAATGGGTTTTTTCAAAAAAAAACCAATGGGTCCAACCCAATTGGGTCCAATTCGGCCAACCCTGAGTCTAACTGATAGTTTTTTAACAACATTTAATTCTTGAAAAACGAACTGGAATCTTACGTAAGGATAGGGGGAGGGGTTTTAAAAATCTTACGGACCCTTACATGGGGTGAGGGGGAGGGATCAAAAATTGCCAAAATCATCCCTATGTAATTAATGAATGGCCCCTTAGTGAAGAGATTAGTTGGAAGAGCATGTTAAGTGGCATTTCTGTAAGTTAACATACAATCTACGCACCATCTTTCATAGTGCAAACATAAGTGAAGAGCATAGTTGGAAGCACATTTTAAGTGATACTTTTTTTGTAAATGTTAGCATACAATCTTTACTATATACACCTAAGTGAAGACCGAAGAATATTGTGGAAAAACATGTTTATATATAGTGACATTATTGACGAAATGGAGCATTTTTGTCAGAAGAATGTGTTATTGTTCCTTTAAACGTGAAAACTTTTTTTTTTTTTGCAAGAACTTCATGTTAAGCTATTTTTAGTGAAGAGACAGTATCCCACCATATTGAAGGAATTGAATTGAATGGACCACTGACACTAGGATAAAATTAACCTGCGGAAGTTCAAATTTTACAATAACCACTTTTTTTACATCATCGCCACAAAATCATGTTGGAAAAACTTCGCGTGATGAAATAAAAAAAAAAAAAGAGAGAGAGAGCAAGCCAGGAACTAATCGGATTTCCTCAAATTCACTTATTTATCACATTACATGTTCTTCAGCCAAACTCTTCGATTCATCTCCACGTTTTTTCGCGACACCTGTTTTGTGAAAGATGGAAGAACTAACGGTTATCATCTTACGTTTGTTTCACATTTATCGAAAAAACCTTAATTTCAAGCAAATAGTTATTAAAAAATGTATATATATTCGTAAATTTAAAAAAAATGATGAAAAATCTATTTGGCGAACCTATTTTTGAATCTATTAGTTTTCTTGCCTTTTTGGAAAACTTGAAAGTTTGCGTTTAGCATTTTTTTTATTAAATTTACAGTTCAATTTCGAAAAGCGATTTGAAAACACCAGTTTTATGAAATCTAATCAACCATTAAAAGCTGTTTATGTGTAACACTGTCTTGGGCAGGTAAATGGCAGAATATGCAGATTTTAGTTACAACGCGTTTTGGATTCAATACTAACAATAAAAGGAAATTCTAAAATTAGGCGTTTTTTTTTTTTCAAAAGAAATCAAATAAGCAAGTTTGTACAATAAAACTAAAGTACAGTAAATTACAAAAACGCCCAAAAAAAAAAAAAAAAAAAAAAAATTAAGTTTGCAGTTATTCCCTTTATTTGCCCACGGCAGAATAATACTTTTCATACTTTTCTTACCTATACTTTATAATTTCTCAGCACGATAAATCACGAATCATTGCTTTTAAACAGATGAAAGTTATTAACTTTAAAGCACTGTTCAGTATTTACTACCAGTTATTTTTTCGAATCATCCTTATCTTTTTCTTTACTAATAATAATGATGAAGGTCACTGTCTCTGGATGTCTGTTACGCGCATAGCGCCTTGACCGTTCGGCCGATTTTCACGAAATTTGGCACATAATTAATTTATAGCATAGGGGTGTGCTCCTCGAAGCGATTTTTCGAAAATTCGATTTTGTTCTCTTTCTATGGTTTTATTTTTATCACCATTGGTGGATTTAATTCCTCTGCACCGAACGAATTACCATTGTATGGACGAGTAAAAACTATAACATGGACGAGTAAAAACTATAACATGGACGAGCAAATACCATAACACGGACGAGCAGCATATTTGAGAGAAATTCATCATCCAATTATTTGTAAATATGCAGGCGAACCAAATGACCTTTATTTTTAAACTACGGACAAAGCCGTGCGGGGACCGCTAGTGAATTTATAAATTAAGTATGACATCAGTCCATCATCCATAAGATTAAAAAAGTTTTGAAGTCAGTGTATACCTTATTTTAACATTAACCTTAAGCTAGGAAATTGTACTTAAAACTCTATACTTTTCTCTGCTCGCGAAATTTCCTCCCCTAAATACCCCCCCCCCCCCCCAAATGCGCTTATATAAAAGAATGAAAAAGGGGAAGAATTTTTCTCGGTTCTGCAATGCTTAATGGTCTTGATTCTTAAATCATTTCACGTGCTAAAGCTGGGAGTCAAGGGAACTTTTTTTTCCGCTTGCGGATAAAGCAGTTTGAACTTAAATGGTAACCAACAACCTTTTTGACGCACAAAACTAGTAAATTACTGCATACACGTCTTTATTTTGTGTTGTAAATGATGGCGAAGTGTTTAAATTATTACCTCAAAAAATTTCAGACACTTAAAGAGTTTGAAATCTCGAATGCAGGATAGTCTGAATTTTCGAAGTTACTGTTGTGAAATAGTGTCGGTAGTAGTGATTTCTGTAAAACTGTCTTTCCTGCATTGGTTCCCAACAGCCTAGGAAGTGTAGGTGCAGTGCCCGCTTGTAATAATGTTTTCGTACTAGTGATGGGATAATCGAGATCTTTTGAAATTGCGAACTCGAGCGATTGCAAGCGAGATTTTTCGAAAGCGAGAACTCGAGCGATTGACTTATCGATTATTTTGAATCGAGAGCTCGAGATGTGATAATCGAGAACTCGAAATGTGATAATCGAGAGCTCGAGATGTGATAATCGAGAAGTCGAAATGTGTTAATCGAGAGCTCGAGATGTGATAATCGAGAAGTCAAAATACGATAATCGAGAGCTCGAGATGTGATAATCCAGAACTCGAAATACGATAATCGAGAACTTGAGATGTGATAATCGAGAACTCGAATCTAATAGTCGAGAACTCTTGATAATCCAGGTCTCGAATGATCGAGTGTTTCGTTTATGAGAAATCGATTATGCCCATCACCATTTCGTACGATAAGGCTCCGTACAAGTTCTGTCAAAATGTACAGCGAATAAACAAACTGCACTGTGATACAGTTTTTTACTGAAAGACACTGTAAAAGCCAAACGCTGTCTCCTGTGCGTATTATCGAGATGCTCTTGTATACGTATAAAATGTTCAGCATGTGTTTGAAACTTTTGATCCTTTATTATGAGTACAAAGCTGAAATCTATTATCCTTTCGTATCCTATTGTTCTCATTCAAAATTTTGTCATGCCTAAATAATTCATGCGTGGCATTAAGAGAAACTTGAATGGTGTGTTTGTTGCAGGAAACTGTTGAACTAACAGTCAAAATCAAACACAAAATTTGTGTGAGTCAGCCAATTTCCACTAATGTCCCCAGGTGGCACAGAAATTCGGACGTTTCCGCGGGGAACTTCTGTGCTATTTTCGGATTCAAATGGACTTTTTATTTACTTCATTTATAGCTTGATTTATGTTCGATATATCCGGTTGAGGAAAAATGTGTTGCAGTTATTTTTTTTTTTTTTTAAACCTTAAACGAATTCGTATTATATTTCCACCGTCGGGCATTTTGACAAATGTGCTGGGAGTTCAGCTGTTGCTAACGGCAATCTTTACTGTTGATTATAAAATATACTATTAGTTGCCGTGTAAAAAAAAAAAAAAAAAAAAGAGTAACTTATGTAAATAAATTTTTGCTTTTCGGAGAAGTTTAAAACTTGATATATTTTTAGATGTCCCTAAATTGGTTATCTTTACTAATAATAAAGCTGAAAGTCTCTCTGTCTTGATGTCTAGAGGATGTCTGGATCTCTGTGACGCGCATAGCATCTAGACCGTTCGGCCGATTTTCATGAAATTTGGCACAAAGTTAGTTTGTAGCATGGGGGTGTGCACCTCGAAGCAATTTTTCAAAAATTCGATTTTGTTCTTTTTCTATTTCAATTTTAAGAACATTTTCCGGAGCAAAATTATCATAAGATGGACGAGTAAATTACGAAATTATCATGACGTGGAATGGGAGAGCGAATGAACGTAGCCAATTGGCGAGAAATTCGTCGGCCATTATTTGTAAATATACAGGCGAACCAAATGACCTTTTAATTTTCCACTACGGGCAAAGCCTTGCGGGTACCACTAGTTTTTCAATAAAACCGTAAGTAAAAGACTTAAAACAAATTTGAAAGGGAAATGCTAAACAGTTATATTTACAACTGGTATTATTGTATTGTTTATGCTGTTGTAGCATTCACGTTCGTTATTAAAAAGAAATGAGGCAGTGAGAAGCAAAGGAATGTAAGTGCAAAATGTAAACATTTTGGTGATAACCAGTGCAAATGATAGAGGTCTTTTGTAATAGAGCAAGAGACAGTGCTGGTAGCCCCGGTGAGTACCGCTATAGAGCATGATTTAGAAGAGAAAAAAAAAAAAAGAAAGTCTACCAGGGATCTGAACTTTAAATGCGTTTTACTCAAAACTTTAAATAATCCACTTACACCCCTTTGCTCCTCTCTACCTCAAATGTATTTATTCATTACACCTTTATAAGCCATTTCTACATTTCTTTTAAGGAGTGGTACATTAAAACATGTTTTAGATCAAGCATAATTTAAAAACAGAAATTTACGCTTGTATTTGTGAAATTGAAGCTCGTGCAAAGTGTCATGCAAATGACGTGCAAGTTACTGGGGATATAAACTAGTATGTAATATGCAAATGATTAGAATTTCAGAACGATTGCGCATGCGTGATCTGAATAGCGTCACTAGGTAGGCTGAGTTTGCCACACAGTAATGGCCGTAGAGATCGTTGATTTGTGTTTTGAATTTCTGCTATTATATCGCTCTGCAAGTTGGTACAAATTATTTTAAAACCCGGAGAAGGAGTGCTTTTTGTTCAAAGCGGAGCTCATTATGCGTTTTTAATCTGTTTCTTTCCAACTGACGATTTAAATCTTTGCGAATCAAATAAGATTGCGAGGCAAACTTCGGGGGTTGGTGAGCGGTAGCGAGCAGGGGGCAGAGCCCCCTTGTTATTAAAAAAGAAAAAAACTTAAAAAACCTGGTTTTGGTCCCTTTTGTCGAGAGCGAGTGCTTCACAATTGTCAGCTAGTTTACTTGTGCTTGAATTACATTAAAGTTGAAGTAAATTATTGATATCACTGAATAGAAGCAGAATTTATTTCTTGAAATGGGATAGAAACGCAAGCAGAAAAATATTACATGAATGTCATGAAAAATTTAGCCAATATGGACTTCTGAAGGGAGTGCATGTCTTGATCGTAAAAGGCGATCAACTTTTACGAGTTTTTCTCTGAACTCTTAAATGACTGCTTAGTATACTCCAAACTAATCCAAAGTAGAGTAATATCTCTTGACTGACGCTGTTAAAGTTGTTGCTTTCCATTAAAAATAAATTAGTAAATGAAAAATAAATGCTTCCCTGAGGAAATGCTGAGTTTTTTTTTTTTTTTTTTTTTTTTTTTTTTTTTTTTTTTTTTTTTTTTTTTTTTTGGGGGGGGGCAATTTTTAAAACGCAGAGCAGTTTTGCACGTATTAGCAATATTTCATTTCAATGTTTATGGTTTTCTCTTGATGGTGTGACCACTGACCAGGGCTGACAAACTTAAAAACTGTAAACACGGTACATACTTCTAAAGGGGTGGGAGGATTCCATAAAAGAGGGATGGAGCATCAAAGTCGTATTTTCACAACCTTGAGTTAAATGTAAAATTTTTCTCACTCGTATTCACGAAGAGAAAGGAATATGCAATAAGCAAATGAATACAAACTACTTTTTTTACCACTGCGCAGCTGATTTCTTTGTGAATGTTAGTGAGAAAAGTTCTAACACGGTACTCATTCGTATTTCTCCGTTATTAACTGTTTTTTCCAGGTTTGGAAGATATAGTAGTTGTTTTTACGGAACTAATCCTCATATGTATAATAGCCAATGATCAAGTAACGCTCCTGATGTCATCAATAATGAAACTCGCACCACTGCATGATAATACGTTTTGCTAATGTTTAAAATGCAGGGAAAGGCTTTTTAGTGACAAGGCTAAACTGGATCCGGTAACTTAACTGTTTTACTTGTAAGACTCATTTTAGGAGAGTGAAGAAACGAAAAAGTGGTCAACAATGAACACACTCTACTAGAGTTAGTGTTAAATTTTCAACTATCAAAATACAAGCTACCAAGCAAGCAATTGTTTCATTCAAATGAAGAAGCAATAGTTCACGTGTCATATCTTGACGGGCGATTTTCTAGTATTTAAAGAAACTATTGGCTACTTCACTTGCCAATGGTTTAATCGAATGACTAAAATTGTTTATATGCGTCATTAATAAATAATTTGTTTCTTAAATTGAGCAGAAAATTGTAGTTGGGACAAACTAAAAAAAGTCAAAAAAAAAAAAAAAAACTTTCGAATTTTTAAAATTAATTTGAATTCTGAAATTTTGAATTCAAATTATGTTTTTTGCAATCACGAGTTGCAACAGGACCCTACTCATTAGGGTGGTCAAAAAAAGGCCCTTTTTAAAAAAATTCCTGATTTTTATTGGTCCTACCCCCTCATTTGGTTCCATCTGAGTAAAAAATAATTATTGTGAGGTTTGAGCTCATAATTTTAACATTTAGAGGTAGCTCAACCGCCTCAAATTTCCGCGTTTCACCATTTCATGCCATAAATGCAGATAGAAATAAAATTGACGGTAGGAAAAGTATATAATTTATTTAATTAAAATTGCCAGCATTTTGTAAGTTAAAAATAGTTACATAATAATAATATTTCAATAGTTATGTATATGACTTTCCTTAGTACACATAACAAACTCAGCTTTTT
Source organism: Uloborus diversus (assembly GCF_026930045.1). NCBI lineage: Eukaryota > Metazoa > Arthropoda > Arachnida > Araneae > Uloboridae > Uloborus > Uloborus diversus. The sequence goes on from NC_072732.1 coordinate 139,973,083, forward strand.
ACATCCGGGATAAGCTCGTCAATGTTCTGCGACAACATGCAACAAGAATTGGAATTGTTCTTCATTGTGTGTCATTTTTCCATTAAACTCTTTTATAAGGGCTATACTCCTTTCAGCATTATCATTAACCACTGAAATTCCTTGAATAATCCCTTTTGCTTCCTTAAAATCTTCCTGAAGCTCCCAGATTTCTGGATCTACGTGAATGAAGGTATCAGGTAAACCCATGCTTTGAAAAAATGAAATTGACCCCTTTGTCTCAAGTTCAAATTTCATATCCATAAAATGTTTTAGCAAAATCTTAGGGCACTTCACCACATTATTTTTTCCGTTTACTTCATTCATCGCCTTCACCATCTGTCTTTTAATGCAGTGTGGCACTTTATTGGCAAAAAGGGCTAATGCCACGAGCTCTTCTGACAAATACCACAGGTGATTGGCAAATTTCTGCTTTGCAGTTTTGCTTATGTTTTCATCAATCTTTTTATACTTCAATAAAGATTTCATTAAAATCGTTATACAGTGCATTTTGAGGCATAAAAGCAGTCATTCAAGCCTTTAAATATACACATACAACAAATATGCATATTTTTTGCAATCCCTTTTCTTCTATTGACGTGATGGTAAACAGCTAAACATCCATATTTTGAAACAATACAAAATTTTGTGCATCCATCTAGCATGATGCATAGCCCCAGGTGCTACAAATTTGATACCATGTGGAGGAGCTTTACCGAGAAATATCGAGCATACTTCAAGACATTCTCGATAATCATCTCTCGCTTGCGTATCATGTAGTAATCTTCCAGCAAATACTATTGTATCATCCTTTACATCTGTCACTTGTGCCAAAATGTCCTTATTGTTGATGCCTATGATGTATTTGTCTTCGCCTATGAATTCCCAGTAGGCCTGGAATCGTTTAAAAAGAGGTACGTCTGGTGCTGAAGAAAAACCCAAACATTTATTAAACACCGCGCCAATAATTAATTCCATAATGTGATGTTGACATGGAAAATATAGTAACCTTTTCTTTAGTTTTTGTTCTAGTAAAACACGGGTACCCTTGCTTACCCCGGTATTGACACTCGTTGTGTCAAAGCACATTGCAGAAACTTTGTCAGTTAGGCCCCAATCCTGCAAAGCTCACCTTCTTTACTTTTTTGTGTCATACTTTTTTTTTTGTTCAATAACTTCCATTGTTAATACAGTTTTTCTAACTTGGGCTGACAGTTTTGGGGTCTTTGTACGGGTATTCTGGCTTTCTGCCAAAATTTTGTTATTTCTTCAATTGTATTTCTTGAAGATCCTCTTACGGTTTTCTTTAATTCAATATGGTTATGAAGAAACATATCCAATGCCATACGAATTGAAGGTAGTTTACTACCTGTAAACTCACTTATGGTTGAACTAAGAAGAGAAACCTCTGATCTTGATCTAATTGATGTATTTTCCATGCTCAGTTATTTTAAAGTAAAGAGAGAGATGCATTTCAAAAATAAGTGCAAACTGCCATTCCAATCAAATGAAATCAAAACCAAAACAATTAAGAATACATACATAAGCAACAACAAGTTGAAATTTTTTTTCGATCACGACTGTTAAAGGAATAGATTTTATGTATTTACTTGTATTTACAAAAGTATCTTCATAATGGCTATTGTTAAAAATAGCAATTGTATTTTACCTTAGTGAGGTCAATGGTCGTACGCGTTCTCTTCAGTAATGATGAAAACTTTATCTGCATTGAGCTACCTCTAAATATTATCGAAATGTTTTCAAATTTTGTCTGATTTATTTTTTAACACATTGAAACAAAATGGGAGGGTAGGACTCAAAAAATTTTCACCTTCGAAATTTTGGACCACCCTACTACTCATTGCTATGGTTACCACCCCACTAGCTTGTTTTTAGAAACGGTTCCTGTCCCTCCTCTTGGGCGGTAGCGTGTGCATAGTGTAGGCTTGTGTGTGTGCGTAGACCTGTGTGTATACACGTTGGCGTGTGTGTATGTGTGTAAAGGCGCGTGTGTGGATGTGTGTGAGTGTGTATGAGTGTGCGTGTGTGTAGGTCATGGACGCCACCGGCCAGGAGCAGCGGATACCGGGAGGAGTCGCGCCTGCAGAGGACGGTGGGGTTGAAAAAGGAACCAAACACCAAGGACGGTCAAATAAAAACAATTAGCAATCGTGATTGCTCAAAAAAAAAAAAAAAAAAAATCCATGATGAATAAAAACTGATAAGTTTTTACTGTAATAACGTTTAATAAAGTTTTAATATAACGTTAAAAACCCCTATATTTTCAAAATGTCAGATTTGATACTTGATTTTACTGTTGTAACAATTATTACTTTCTTCTATATCTAATATATAGAAGAAAGTATTGGATTCGTGCAAATTTTCGAATTTCGAATTTTGACGGATTCGAACGTTTTGAGGTGTGCTGAGTCCATTTCGACCATTTTTGGAAAATGTCTCTGTGTGTGTGTGTGTATGTCTGTGTGTGTATGTGTGTCACGTCTGTGTGTGACCAGTTTTTTGTGGCCGCTCTACAACAAAAACTACCGCATGAAATCGAACGAAATTTAGTACACATATGTGCCCCTATGTGAACTTGTGCCCATTAGTTTTTGGCGCGAATTCCTCCAAGGGGGGTGGAGCAATGGGACGTTTTTCGAGTTACGCGTGCTTGCTATTCCTCAGGAAGTAACTGGCGGAATCAAACAAAATTTGGTCCATATGTTGATATTAACAGGAACAGGTGCTGATTCAATTTTGGTGTCAATAACTCAAACGGGGGTTGAGCTATAGAACGTTTCTTGTCGTCAATTGTGACTGCTGTATCTCAAGAAATAATGAACGGAATGAAAGAAAAATTTATCGGCAAGTAGCCCTTAGTGGGTATAAGAACTGATTTTATTTTTGTGTCAACAGCTAAAAAGGGGGTGGCGCAATCACCCGTTCTTTTTTTCCATTTTGAGTGCCCTATCTCAAGAAGTAATGCTACGTTCTGGTTGAAATTTGGAATATATGTGAATCCATATGTAAACAGGCTTTGGTTCAATTTTGACGCCGATCGCTCCAAGAGGTGTTGATTTTTTTTTTTTTTTGCGAATAAAAATATCTTTATCAATGCAACAATAAGAAAGATAAATCGTAATAGATTGTCGTCTGCGTATTTCTCGTGATTTTAATTGTATGGAAATGATCGGAAATATTATCTCAATGATTTAAAATTTTTAACTGTTGCCATCTTATGTTTGTTAACAAATAAAATATTTGTAATTAATTCAAGCAAGGCTTTTAAAATAACTTTCAATTTTCGCTCTTTGCTTTACTTTTGCAATAATTCAGACATTGGGATGGTCGTCAAGTTTTTGCATGTGTAATTTTGTTTTTGTTGGGAATATTGCTTCCTCGTCAAGCATGGGGAGGGATCAGAAAAAAAAAAAAAGAAAAATATAGAAGAAAGTTTCGTGATGGCCACAACATACTAGTTTACGAATACCAGCCATTTAAAAATAATAAGCAGCATATTAGGGAATAAATACACAAAAAATTAAAGGCAAATGATTTAATAGTATCATTACAATGCACAAATAATAAAAAAAACCACGTAGGATAATTTTAATTATGAATTTATTCGAAAATATTTCAGTGTACGATGACTTTTGTGGCGTATCTTTTCTCCGTGTCTTCGTTTTTTGACAAATTTCAAAAATAAAATCTGGCAATATTTCGAAAAAAACTACTGGGTTTTATTCAGAATGGCATAGGAATGGTGTGAAAAAAAATTGGACTTCATATTCGAATTCAGATTTGCGTTATTTTGGTTTTACTACAAAATTTCAAGGTGTACGAACACTTTTGGGAGCCACTGTATGTGTGTGTGTATGTATGTGTGTGTGTGTGTGTGTGTCACGTCTGTGTGTGACCAGTTTTTTGTGGCCGCTCTACAGCAAAAACTACCGCATGAAATCGAACGAAATTTGGTACACATATGTGCCCCTATGTGAACTTGTGCCCATTGGTTTTTGGCGCGAATTCCTCCAAGGGGGGTGGAGCAATGGGACGTTTTTTGAGTTACGCGTGCTTGCTATTCCTCAGGAACTAACTGGCGGAATCAGACAAAATTTGGTCCATATGTTGCCATTAACAGGAACAGGTGCTGATTCAATTTTGGTGTCAATAACTCAAACGGGGGTTGAGCTATAGAACGTTTTTTGTCGTCAATTGTGACTGCTGTATCTCAAGAAATAATGAACAGAATGAAAGAAAAATTTATCGGCAAGTAGTCCTTAGTGGGTATCAGAGCTGATTTTATTTTGGTGTCAAAAGCTAAAAAGGGGGTAGCGCAATCGCCCGTTCTTTTTTTCCATTGTGAGTGCCCTATCTCAAGAAGTAATACTACGTTCTGGTTGAAATTTGGAATATATGTGAATCCATAATTAAACAGACTTTGGTTCAATTTTGACCCCAATTGCTCCAAGAGGTGTTGATTTTTTTTTTTTTTTTTTGCGAATAAAAATGGTTTTATTAATGCAACAATAAGAAAGATAAATCGTAATAGATTGTCGTCTGGGTATTTCTCGTGATTTTAATTGTATGGAAATGATCGGAAATATTATCTCAATGATTTAAAATTTTTAACTGTTGCCATCTTATGTTTGTTAATAAATAAAATATTTGTAATTAATTCAAGCAAGGCTTTTAAAATAACTTTCAATTTTCGCTCTTTGCTTTGCTTTTGCAATTCGGAACTCCAGCGCTCGAATACGCTACCTTGCGGTGATTTATAAAACTGCGTCTGCACCTAAAACATTGCCACGTTGCGCATCACGTGTGTCTGTTGACGTAAACACAGGCAGTTTGTTCTGAGTATTTATTAACGCAATCGATGTGTCTTAGTTTGCTTTCAGCTACAGAAATTAATTCGTCCCCTAAGAGTATTCTCGAGCTTCTCAAAATAATGTTAGTTTTCCTTATTTCTTTCAAAAAAGTATTAAATGGTGGACGCGTAAAAAAGAAAACTCTGGATTAACAAAATTGGATAACGTTATACCAGGTAAAATTTTTTATTGTATGAATTTGTAAGAATATGAGTTTTTTTTAATCTTAAATTAATTTAACTAATCATATTTTACAGCAGCATTTAGTTGGAATGGACAGTATGCAAAATATTTTCTTGAATATATTATCGTAGAACAAAATGAATAACCGAGAAAGAATTTACTTTATTCCTTTTATTCTCAGCTGAAAGGTTTCGCCAAATTTGTTTAGGGTTATAGTAGTTTTAGTATTGTGCAAGCAAAGTAGCCTTGGCGAGTTTTCGCGTTTTTAGTTAAACCATTTTTAATTTTTATCATGAGTGGAATAAAATGATAGTAAGATTACAGAATTCGATAAGTAAAAAGAAATAATGGTCAATCAACTGAAAAGAAAACTACCACCATATATAAACTGTGAGTACACATTTTATTTATTTTGTTCTGAGTGAATTTGAATAAATATCAGTTTTTCAATTCGATGAAAAAAAAACGAACTTAACAACATTGACTGGACACTTTTCTTTAACCTAATTCCACATAAATGATTTAAATAAAATTTGTTACTACAGTATCCTACTGAAATAGACAGTATGCAAATAAATTTTCTTGAAAATATTTATCGCAGAACAGATTGAAAAATCCAGAAAGAACGTTAAGAATTTGAACAATAAAAAATAAAAGTTCGCCAAAAATCTGTTTATAGTGTTATGGTTTTAAAATTATGTGAAAGAATAATGTATCTTGACAAGATTTCGCATATCAGGTAAATTATTTCCATGACGAATGAATTAAATGCATGATTTCTTTGGATATCCAATCATATAGTCATAGAAATAAATTATCTAGTGTTAAACGTTACTCTTGACAGTCTGCCACGTATGTGCACTATGTGACAAAAATGTCAACAAATGCTGGAAATGTCACGAAACTGAACTTAATATGTACTAATGTATAGAAAAAACGGTACAAAATGAAAATGCCGTTCGAAGCGAACCAAAAATTTATGAATTCCGAATTCAACATCGTGAAAATGGCTGCTTCAGAACAACTTACTGTGTGTTCTACATTAATTGTTTACTTTCGTAATACTTTTTGGTTTCTAATCTCTTTCTATATGGGTCAGAATATCCACAAGACTTTGAAAAATCTTTTCAAACGAATAAAGCGAAAAAATCATACATACGAACAAAAATCACAACACTTTTAGCATTTTCTTCGCTACCACATGCGTTTGTTTTAGTTTTCAATTCCGCCATTAAACAGTGACTGCAGTGCCCCCTATAGTTCGTTGGAGTTGCGAATAATTCAGACATTGGGATGGTAGTCAAGTTTTTGCATGTGTAATTTTGTTTTTGTTGGGAATATTGCTTCCTCGTCAAGCATGGGGAGGGATCAGAAAAAAAAAAGAAAAATATAGAAGAAAGTTTCGTGATGGCCACAACATACTAGTTTTCAAGTTTGTATTTGTCTTCAAAATGTGATAAATTTCTTTGTAACTTTTATTTGTTGAATTGATGGCTACAATGAGTTTTGCTTTAACTAACTGAAACGGACACTAACAATACACTTAAAAACAGTAAGACATTATGTTCAGGGTCACCGAGAGCCCAGACCCAACCAAACTGGCCCCTTGTCGGTTTGGTTGCCGGGCTCCCTCCCCCCTCAAAACTTATTAAATTTCTTCAACCCCAATTTCAAGCCGAGTCCGTAGTTTTCGACTTGGCTGACATGGCCTCTTCTTGGCCATGATTATGTTTCGAACAATTTTTGCATTTGCTGCCACCCATCATTTTCTTATCACGCTTCAGTTCACGTTTTGTGGTTTCCTTTCATTATTTTTTTCTTAAGCTAATGTCTCACTCTCTGTCTCTATAAATATCGCTCTTAACTGTACTACGGGATCTAAGCCGTCCTGTATCAAAGTTCCCCAGGACGTGGGACAGTTTTTTCAAGTAAGGGACAGTCCTTCAAAATCTGGGACATTTGGCAACCCTGAGTGTGACATAGTATTCGTTTTAGCTCATTCTTCTTATGCAAGTTTTTATAATGTGAAAGAACAAGATGAAGCGAAAGGTAACTTACACACCCTGAAATATGCTTCTACAAACAATACAGGGTGTATCAGTACAGCGATTTCAGACTTTCAGGGCAGATAGAGTACAAATAGATGATGTGAAATCACATAGCAATGCATGGTCGGAAACGCTTTCCTTACGCGAGAGTGACAGCACAAATCACCAAAAAGACAAGACACGAATAAGAAAAAGAAAACATGTATATTATTCTTAGTACAGCAAAAAACTAAGAAAAGAAAACATTAAGGACCCACGATCAATATCAAAGTATATGTTCGAAATTACGACGTGCCTCATATCTCCGGCACATTGACGTAACTACCGGGACGTAACTACTTTAATGTAAATACCGGGCTTGTCCCGGACTTCCCGGTGTAACAAAAATGCACCGTCATCTGATGTTTCGGTTTACGTAACAACATCTATCGTACACACCAGACAAAACCAGTATTTTTGCTGTATTAAAAATAATAAACATGTTTTCTTTTCTCATTCTTGTCTTGTCTTTTTGGTGATTTGTGTCGTCACTACCGCTCCAGGAAAGCGTTTCCAACCATGCAATTGCTATGTGATCTCCCATCGTCTAGGTGTACTCTATCTGCCCTGAAAGTCTGTAAACGCTGTACTGATACACCCTGTCTAGAGTATTGTGTAAGATAATTTGGCAAAAGCCTCTCCTTAGCGTTACTATTCTCTCTATTTGAAATATCTCGATTTGAACTATCCACTCGCATTCCTTATTAAGTGAGAGTTTTGAACTCGTTTTGGGTTTAGCTTTTTTTCTCTCTCTTCAATTGTGGAACAGAAATGATTACTTTTTACAGTTTGCAGAAACAGGGGAAATTTTTGTGAGAAAATAAAATTGTGTCTATGCGAATACGTTTTGGTCTAATTAAATACTTGAAATTTGAATCATCGGTTTTTCTCCAAAAATAATTAGCAATGTTACTTATAATCAAGTTAATAAATGAATATCTTTGTGCTAAAAAGCAAAACTATTAACAACAATGTTAAAAAAGCTGAAATTTGCTAAACATTCTTAATAACGAATGTCTTTACATCCATAAAGTCGCAGCTTTTTATAATGAAAGGAAGGTTCTTCGCGACCTCGAAACATTTCTCTGCAATGTTTTGGTAATGTTTGCATTTTTAACATTGTTTATATGTATATTTCAAATTTGTTTACTTCTGGTATATATTTTTCGTAAACGCAATATAGTGCGTGATTTGACAGTCTCAAAGCTGCTTGAAGTACTAGCCTTCGGTCTATAAGAAAGGAATTTGCTTGATTCATAAACAGAAGTTTATTATTTAAAAAAAAAGGGGTGTGTACTTAGTGTGTTTTATCTATCTATGTATCAGAGTTGGGCAAATTTTAATTGCATGAACAATTAAAGGTTAACAATTAATTGGTAAACGTAACCACAACATATAACAATTGTAATTGTGGAAATTTACAATTAACGATTAATTAATTGTTAATTGTAGTTTGCTATAATTAACAATTGTCAATTGTTTTGGGAATTTTAATTAAAACAAACTCTTTAAAAAATTACAGATTTTGTATGATATACTGTACAGGCGACAAGTCTACCTGGGATGTGGACGCTGGACGGGTACCATATTATTATCTATTTAAATACACATGTTAGCAACTAATAAAAGATCTATGTTCAACAGTAACTTTATTAAGAGCAATAAATTACTTACTGCAGCATATGATTTGTCTCAAAAAATCTTATGGCTCCAGCGAAATTTCCTCAGAAAAAGCATATTTCAATTAAAAATACAAAAACATTTTTTTCTCTAACTTTTTCTTAACTAATAAAGGTCTACATAACATCTGAGAGAAATTTCAGAAATGTATCTTATAATTAGTACATGATTTGAAGAAAAAAAAATGAAATTAAAACTGAACGGTCTCTGAGAGCTCACGTCTCCTGTTATGTCCTTCTTTCTCACCTTCCCTGTTATGGATTAATTTAAAACAATGATGTACTCAAACTTAAAACACTTAATTAAAACACAAACATTTACGTGTGGAAAAAGCTTGCCTGGACGAGACTGGTTCATGCGGCGAGCAAGCAATCAGCACTGAACGAAAATACGAAATTGAATAATACTTTGGACTCTAACGTGCGCTGTACCTACTGATACATAAAGTTAATTGTTAGTTTTAATTGTTTCATAAAAAAATTTAAAAATTTAATTGCAATTATTTTAATTGTGAAAGACGATTAACGTACATTAATTTATTTAAATGAATTGCAAAGTGCAATTAATAGTTTAATTGCATTTAATTTAATTGCAACTGATTTAATTGCAATTACTTTTTTAATCAATTAACAAGGCAATTGAAAAAATAATTGATTAATGCCCAAGACTGTTATGTATATGCTGCTGCACACTGTCGGTTTGGGGGGGGGGGGTCAGGGGGCCCTGGCTTTGAAAAAATAATGTTTTTGCATATAAGCGGGCATGTGTTTTGTTGTTTTCCTGTTAAATTTGTATTGAGTATACAAGACATCCAATGCCCCCCCCCCCCGTGGAAAAACTCGAAATGACAGACCTGCTTCACCTCCACCCTAATACATTGCTATCTGTTTACTGAAATTTCAAACTATTTTATTTTTTAAAAAAATAATATGATTATTCATAAAATTGTTTGATTTTTCGCAAAATTATTTGATTTTTCACAAAATTAATTCTTTTTTCAGAAAATTGTTTGATTTCTCACAAAATTAACTCCTTTTTCAGAAAATTGTTTGCTTTTTATCAAAAGTACTTGATTTTTTCCAAAAGAAAAAAAAAAAACTGACCCTTGTACCAAATTTTGTCGAAATCGAAAATAAAAATATTTTTTTTAAAAAACTTATATGACATGGAATTGCTCTTTTATCTTTCGATGTTCTTTATTTTCAAAAAAAAATTATTCAAAAATTTTCTTAAAAATCCTTACAAAGCAGATCAGTTAGTTCTATTGGAATAACCTGGGAAAATATTCGACTGAACGAGGATCTTTAACATAGCGGGGGAAATTGTGGGGGAAATATTCGGTTCCGAAAGGTTTTATTCTTCGAAGTGGAATATTTGTTTATCCATTACCCAACTATGCGGGGCTGACTATATTACCCTATGGCCACTTTATTAATTTGTGCGTTCAGAAAAAATGAATAAATAAATAAATAAATGAATAAATAAATAACGAAATTAAACTAAAAGTGTGATTAAAAAAAAAAAGCTGTTGCCTTCGGAACAAAACTAGTTGCTTGAAATCACGATACCCGTATTAAATAACATCAAGAACGTATATAAATGCAACAAAAAATTCATTCCCCTGTGCTATTAATAAGCAAATGATTTGTTAGAATTTTATTTTACATTTTAAACATTGTAAAGAGGTATGAAAATTTTATGAAAAGGGATGATGAGGGGGGGAAAACATAACAATAGTTAAATAATTAAATGTGGCTTCTAAAGCAAAGATAAACAAGCAACAGACAGTGCCAATGTCACCCTAGAGAACGCCGCATCTACAGTTGGAGCAAACCTAACCTGGCAGCATCATAATGTTGTGAATGGGATCTACGTAGCCTTCACAATGCTACCTTAGGTTTGCCCCAACTATAGTAATTGAGGACTTATATAAGCAACAGCCAGCTACCATAGCATATCGCTAACAAAATACAAATAGAGAAACAAACGTGATGATGGGGCGATGTTTATATTACATGTTTTAGAATCAGTTGACTTATATTCGAAGTGTGCCTAAAAATGACGCAGAGATTGTCTAAAAAAAAGTGCTACATTTATTCACTTGAGGTAACAACATGGCTACGAAAACAACTACCTGCTCATATCTTTACTTCAGATTTAGCTACAAATAGATGGTGTACCGTTTTTTAAGAGCCGATTTGTGTCTTAAATTTATTAGAAAAAAAAAGTTGGCAATGATTTTGTTGGTATTTTCAGCACCGGCCATGGGAATTAATTGAATCTTTTCTCCCGTACGTTACCTCTGACGGGAGCTTACGACAGTAATAATATTATTGAAACAGATAAATACTGGCGCTAGGGGGTGTGCACGGGGGGGGGAGCCCCCCCCCCCGGTTGGCCCGGGCCCGATTTTTAAGGGGACCCAAGATTCTTAAAATGGGAGGTTTTACATGTGTAGGGACGTAGGAGTAAACAGTATGGAAGGAGGCTCGTCAAAGTCATTTGTGAAAGCTCTCGAAATTTCTGTGCATGCTCCTGACTTGCGCAGCCGAAAAGAAACAGATTAATAAAAATAATTATATGTTAAAACTGAAACTCAATCATACTTTGTGTAAAGAAGTATAGAAAATAAAAAATAAATTCATAAATGTATTTTAACTTTAATATTGACAAATTTGAATATATTTTTCAACTAAAATAACGATTGAGGGTGACAGGTTCTTGGAAATGAATGAAATATACTGCTAGCTAATTAGAGGAAATAATCCTTTATTTCCTTACTATCTTTATTTAACTTCAGCAGCACATTAAGAACGGCGCTGGTGAAGTTAAATAAGTAAGTTATTTTAAAAAATGGTTTTGAAGACCTGAGAAATAATCATCGGGAACCTCGGCAGCTGAAGCAAATGAAGTTACTCTTTTAGAAAAATTCTTACAAAATCAGATATTGGGATTTTTAATGATTGCTTAGTTGAATAACTAGCTGTAGCTATTTTGAATCGTTTTTTCAGCTAATCGTGAGTTACTGAAATTAAATGCTCAAATATTTAAAGCCTATGTTCTGTAAAGTGTACCTATAGGCAACTGTTGATCTATGCTTTTTTGATGTGAAATATAACTTAGTTGGGGAAACTATTAATAGTTAACTATTTTTAGATGCGTTGATATATTTTTTTTTAAATACAGGACATTTATATGAAGTTCCTGATGGTGACATTAAACTATTTCTATAACACATTTACTCTTAAAAAGATGAAATAAAAATATTTTTGAAAAAAAAAAAAGCTGACTTCAGAACTGGAGCTAGAAACTGCTCTAAAAAGAAAAAAATGATTTAATTTTTTGTGTACCACGATCCTACGTTTAAAAATATTTTTTGAAGTCGGCGAAAAACGATAGATAAAATTTTACGTAACCCTAATTCAGCTTCAAAAATTAATTTTAATGGACCCAGTTTCTTCAATAGCATTCGCTTACATCACATTTATAACAACATACTTGTGTAACGTTATAAATATTTCGTTTTTAATTTTGAGTGGTTTGGTTATTCTGCAAAATATAAACGAAATGTGGTTACTCATTGTTTTATTTATCTTTTTTCGCCGACTTCAAAAATAATGTTTAAAAGTTGTATTGATTGTGCTCAATGAATAATAATTATTATTATTTAAAAACTTTTTAGAGCGATTTCCAGCTCCCGTTGGGGCCGCACGTTCCTCCACTTTGCCGGATGATAACGAAAGGAAAAAGTCCTTTCTCCGGCCCTTTTATTATGATTTAATTTAATTAGTTTAACGTTCTACTCTAGTTGTGTTATTTTTAAACATTTGGAAACATGGCAATGTTTTACTTATTTTAAGCTACTTTTCAAATAATGGAAGGGAATGGTTTGTTTCAATCTTATTACTATTGTAACGGATTCGGTGCGACTTCCACTTTCTTGAAATGAAGACACAGTTCTTGATAAAAACACAGGAAATTTATTTACACTATGTACAGGAAAGATCTTCAACAACTGCCAAATTATTCATCAGCAATCAAGCAATTGTCACACAACACCGTAAACTCAACGTTTACACACGTATTTACTTCCAAATACGAAAACAACACAGCGAAATGCCTCGCTATAAACCGAGCAAAAATCTTCCCAGTTCAAAATATCAATCGAAACTAACTGTTTATCCATCGCTAACGGCACCGAAAAGAAATTTCTCAAATATTCCACACGCTTCTGTAAAGTAGTAGACCGTTATCAATGAAAAGAAAGAAAATAGGGGTCGTATAATTTAGCCGAATGAAAAAGGGGTTGTATATTCATTACGGGAAACTATTTACAGGTTACGTTCCTACAATAATTACTATTTACAGAATTTGTAACATTGCCCCCTTCCTAAGGACTGCACGTCCCGGGCAGTACAATCCCCAGAAAGGGTGCCAAACTTCTATCACAAGTTTACAAATATACACATTAATTAATAACTAACAGATACAGAAAACACAATAATAACAAGAAATATAACTAAACATTAAAAGCAAAAATTATCTACAACTTTTATGTTATCAACCATGGTTGTTTACGTAATACTCATGAACTATGGCCATAGTATGGGGCTAACCGATCATAATGTACAACCCTAGGTTTTGCATTAGGTGATTTTTGGATCCTCACTACGACGTCATTTAGTCGGTTAAGGACTTTGTAGGGTCCATCCCAATGCGACTGCAATTTGGGTGAAAGACCTTTCCGTCGGATGGGATTCCATAACCAAACCTTGTCGCCTTCGTTGAATTCATGTCCAGTAGACCTTGTGTCGTATCGGGTCTTCATCTTCTCCGCCGCGATGTTGATTCGCTCTCGTGCGAAGTTATGAACGTCTTCCAACCGGGCCTGGAGATCCTGGATGTACTCCTCAGGCGATGAAGGCGCATCCGGAGGACGACCGAAGACGAGATCACAAGGTAGCCGAAGCTCTCGTCCGAAGAGCATCTGAGATGGGGCATATCCGGTAGTCTCGTGGACAGCACTGCGGTAGGCCAGCAGGAACAAAGGTAGCTTCTTGTCCCAATCCTGTTGATTTCTGGATACCATAAGCGAGAGATTATTTAGGATTGTGCGGTTAAATCTCTCCACCATGCCATCCGATTGTGGGTGTAGTGGTGTTGTCCTAGTTTTCTCAATTCCGAAAATTTGACATAGGCCCTTAAACATAGCAGAGATGAAATTCCTCCCTTGATCGGAATGAATCTGCAAAGGTGTTCCGTATCTCGAGATCCAATGTTGGACTAGAGTCTCTGCTACGGTAGTAGCCTCTTGATCTGGAATGGGATATGCTTCCGGCCATTTGGTGAAGTAGTCGATGGAAACAAGAATGTATTTGTTCCCATCAGCAGTTCTTGGTAGAGGACCCAGGATGTCGATCCCAATTCGTTCGAAAGGAGCTCCAACGTTGTACAGATGTAGCTTCCCTCTGCTTCTCTTCTTCGGTCCTTTACGAGCAGCACAGGCGTCACAAGAATGGCACCACTTCTCCACGTCATCCTTCGCCTTGCTCCAGAAGAAGCGCTCCCGAACTTTATTGAGAGTTTTCAAGACACCAAAATGTCCTCCAGTCGCACTACTATGTATTTCTTTCAGAACATCTGAAATCCTGGATCGAGGAAGTAGTAACTGCCACCTAGACGTCTTGCCGTCGTCAGATTCCCATTTCCGGTGTAGCACGCCGTTCCGTAAATGGAGTGAGTTCCATAAAGCCCAGTATCTTTTTGTTGCAGGACTGAAGATGGAAACGTCCTGCCAGCTAGGGCGTCGACTGTCACTTTCCATGAACTCTAAAATTGGTTTTATGTCGGGGTCTTCAAGTTGATCTTTTCGAACTTGGTCATCACTCCATGGATCAGGTTCTGATGATGTTGGAGTCACTGTCACCTGATAGGCGGTAGGGCTAGTCGTTCCATACTGTTTCTCGATTCGGGAACAATAGTGGCAGTTCTCAGGACAGGGTCTCCTTGATAAAGCGTCAGCATTACCGTGAGATAACACTTTTCGATGCTTGATCTCCATGTCATATTCCTGGAGCCGCTGTATCCATCTGGCCTTCTGGATTCTTGAAGTTCAAAAGCCAAGTTAACGAGGCATGATCTGTCCGAAGCAGAAATTTTCGGCCGTAGAGGTAATGATGGAAGTGTTCTACAGCTTTCACTATGGCCAGTAACTCCTTTCTGGTGACGCAGTAATTTCGCTCCGACTTTGATAAGCATTTGCTCCAGTAAGCGATGACATGTTCATTTCCGTCAATTTCTTGGGATAAAACAGCTCCAATTCCCTCGTTGCTCGCATCAGTGTCCAGGATGAAGGATTTTTCAGGCTGAGGATAGGCGTTGATCTTAAAGCCTCCTTCAGTCGTAGAAATGCATCTTCGCATTCTTTGGACCATTCAAACTTTTGCTTGCTCTCCGTCAGCTTATGCAAAGGTCGTGCAATGTTGGAAAAACCCTTCACAAACTTCCTATAGTACGTGCAGAGCCCCAGGAAACTTCGCAGCTGATGGATGTTTTCGGGACGACTCCAACTCCTGACCGCTGATACCTTTTCTGGATCGGTTTGTACACCTTCAGAAGAGATGATGTGACCAAGGTAGTTCACTTCCCGGCGGAACAAATTACATTTGGACGGGCTTAACTTCAGATTGGCTTCCTTAAGCTTCTGCAGCACCTTCCTAAGATTTGCCAGATGTTCTTCGTAACTGCGTCCCACGATGATGATATCGTCTAAGTAGACCAGACAGGATTCGTAGGAAAGTCCTCTTAACACTGTCTCCATAAGACGCTCGAACGTAGCTGGTGCATTGCAGAGGCCGAAGGGCATCACTTTAAACTGCCATAAGCCTTGTCCAGTTGTAAACGCTGTCTTCTCTCGGTCCTCAGGGTGTATCTCAACCTGCCAGTAGCCGCTCTTCAAGTCCAGGGTCGAAAACCACTTGTGTCCGGAAAGAGTGTCCAAGGTGTCGTCTATCCGTGGAAGAGGGTAACTGTCTTTCTTGGTGATTTCAGTCAGTCGTCGGTAATCGACACAAAATCTGGTGGAGCCATCTTTCTTTCTGACCAAGACGATGGGAGAGGCCCAAGGACTGGATGAAGGTTCGATTACATCATTCTCCTTCATCTCTTTCAGAAGGGTTTCAACCTCTTCCTTTTTAGCGAACGGTAGTCGTCTTGGATGCTGTTTAATAGGGGGGTGTTCTCCAGTGTAAATCCTATGCTGCGTTAAATTCGTACGGCCAACATCCTCCGATGTAGATGAAAACAGATGCTTGAAGTCGTCCACCAATTGTTCCGCAGCAGTTCTTTGATCCTTCGATAAGGGTGCACTCCCAATTAACTTCGATGTCAAGGACTCAGAAGACACAGTCTCGGGGGAATTGATTCTTCTAATGATGCAGTTTACTGGAGTACAAGTTGCTAACACTTCACCTTTCCGAATATTCCTTGGCTTTTCACTCACGTTGGTGACTCTTACAGGAATTACATCCTTAGAAAGGTCCACAAGCGTAGATGCTACCAGCACTCCTTTTAGGTTATTGTTTAGGTTGGGGTATTCAACGAGTCCAAATCGAAAACTATTGCTTTCTTCAATAGAGCCAGGTATTAATGATTCTGACCTTGAGGGAATCGATAAATCTGTTTGGGCTATTATTTGATGAGCGGATTTTACATCACTTTCTGCGGGGAAAACGGCTATGTCTTCTCTCATCGAGTGCAGCTCATTAGTCTTGAAGTCGAGAGTGAAGTCATATTTCTTCAAAAAGTCCAATCCGAGAATGAAGGGGTCCGTGATATTAGCGACGAATGCCGTATGATGGTAGGTGGCATTCCCAAACACTATTTCCAAGTCCACTTTACCGTCAATCTCGATCTTGTCACCTGTCACAGTCTGGAGACTTACGCGTGGCGATGTCCACAGCAGTTTCAATCCAAATTCACGAGCCACATCTGTCCTAATGATTGTCACATTGGCTCCAGTGTCGACAATCAGTCTGCAGGGGTTCCCATTTACATGTGCGTAAATGAAAAGTCCATCACTGCCACTACTAGAAGAGGAAATCTGCAGAGCTCTGGTGGTGGTGATTTCCTTCCCTCGCGTAGCTTGGCGAGCCGGACAACTCCTTCGCAGGTGTCCTTCGCTACCGCATTTCCAGCACTTCTGCTCTTGTTTCTTTTGGGCTGTTATGCTGCTCAGATGTCTTGTCAAGTCACCGAGTTGTCTCTCAAGTTCAGCGAGGTGGGACGACCTGGAATCAGACTCATCAGCTTCCTGAGTCCAGATTAGATGGCGATTCACACGGGTTGCTAGCTGGGCGGCCTCCAACTTCATCGCATACACAACAGCAGAGTTCAGGTCCTTGACATCCGCCATCCGTAGAGCTTTCTGGATTTCCGGATCTCGAACCCCGTCGATGTAGTAGTTGAGTGCCAGGTTGTCTCGAACATCCGCAGGGCAGTCGCAAAAAGCAAGATGAGACAGTCTCTCGATGTCCGCCGCAAGCTCTTGCAGGGTTTCCCCGGTTTTCTGGAAACGGGACTTCAACTGGAGTCGGCTGAAATCTTTCTGGCACTTCCCACCGAAGCGAAGCTCCAACGCAGCCGTGAGGGCGGCGAAATCCAGTCGCTGGCTGTCCGGAAGGGTCTGAAGAATGTCCGCTGCGTCACCTCTCAGGGATGCTGCAAGATGGCAGGCCTTGGTAGCAGAGTCCCATCCGTTCGCTTCCGCCACTATCATGAATTGAGATTTGTAAACCTGCCACGAAGTTTTCCCATCAAATGTGGCAAGTTTAATGGACGGTCGAGCAACCGATGTGGGAGCGCCAAACTGTACAGAACTGCTTTCCGCGGTCGCCAATCTCCTTTCCACGTCCTTAATTATTTCTTCCTTAAATGAAGTCAATTTCTTGTCTTCTTCTTCCAACTTATTTTCCATATTGGCGATGCGCTCTTCCACAGTATCAAATTTTTCTTCCAGGGCATCGACTTTATCTCCCATGGCGGTTAGTTGATTCTCCATCATGGTTTTCATCGACGTTAGGTCACTTTTCATTTCATCGTGACTTGCAGTGATTTTAGCAGTTAAATCACTATTTAACAGTTCTTGGTTAGTCGCTAATTCATTTTTCAATTGTTCTTGATTAGCCGCAATGTCATTTTTTAATTGTTCCTGATTTGCAGTAAAACTTGCAGTCAAATCACTTTTCACAGAGGTGATTGCGTCAAGAAGTTGTTTTAATTGTTCATCCATTGCGCGAGTAATCACCATAAAAACAAAGTCCAAATTTAAAAAGTCTTTATGAAAATAATGTCCAAAGTCACACTTACTCCAAGAAAGTCCAGAAGTAGCCCCACGTTGGGCGCCAAATTGTAACGGATTCGGTGCGACTTCCACTTTCTTGAAATGAAGACACAGTTCTTGATAAAAACACAGGAAATTTATTTACACTATGTACAGGAAAGATCTTCAACAACTGCCAAATTATTCATCAGCAATCAAGCAATTATCACACAACACCGTAAACTCAACGTTTACACACGTATTTACTTCCAAATACGAAAACAACACAGCGAAATGCCTCGCTATAAACAGAGCAAAAATCTTCCCAGTTCGAAATATCAATCGAAACTAACTGTTTATCCATCGCTAACGGCTTAAATACACCGAAAAGAAATTTCTCAAATATTCCACACGCTTCTGTAAAGTAGTAGACCGTTATCAATGAAAAGAAAGAAAATAGGGGTCGTATAATTTAGCCGAATGAAAAAGGGGTTGTATATTCATTACGGGAAACTATTTACAGGTTACGTTCCTACAATAATTACTATTTACAGAATTTGTAACACTATTATAAACGCAAAAGTTTGTATGTATGGATGTTTCTTACTTTTTTACGCAAAAACTACTGAATGGATTTTAATGAATATTTACAATAATGTAGCTTGCTCATCAGAATAACACATAGGCTATAACTTATAAAGGTATTGTGATAATTGTCCAAAATATATAACGGTAAGTGTCAAGTAAGTAGGAAAAAAATTCTGTCATCTGCGAGCTATTCTGGGGCGATCGCGATCTTTATATCAAAATAAATACTTTAATCCCTTCTGATTTTACATAAATTGCTTTGCGTATTTGAGTTAAATTCTGTTTCCTACGGGGGAGCAGGATTTTTCTTTTGTATTTGCAATGCGGATTTTAATTTTAAACATTTTTTTTCTAGGTGGAGCAGAATAATCATTTTGTGTAAATTGTGTTGCGTATTTGAGTTAGATTCTTTTTTCAAAGGGAAACAAGATTTTCGATTTGTTCTAGATAAAATGGGTTTTTTTTAGTTACGTTCTTTTTCTTCGAATTGAAGGAGAGAGAGCGGAGTTCTTGTTTAGGCGTTTTAGTTAAAAAGATCGAATCATTAATTGATTGGAGTTCGCTTCGCTCGCTCATCGGCTGGGTTTCGGTATCTTAGTCGCTTGGCGAGGTAGGCGATAAACAAATGGCGTTCGTGGATTATTTGACATTTTGAAGCAACTGTTATGCAATTTAATGCTTTTTATTTCTTTGGAGAAATATTTTAAATTGTAAAGCAGCTTTTACTGTTTGTTTTTTTTTATTTAAATTTATTATCTTTATTATTTTTATGGCGTGTGCGGGAAGAGGATATTTTTTATGTATTCAAAGGAGATCCTTTAAATTCTTAGCACGGGCATCGTCGTGCGGGTACAACTAGATCATCATAACTATTTATTGCAAAATCTTATAAAACTAAATGCTGTACAGAAAGTGCGCAGAATGAATTTGATGGTCTTACTCTTTGAGCATAAATTAATTGTGAAACATTTTACTATAAAGTTAATTGGGTTTTGTTTCTAATCTTGCATACAAAGTTTCAGTTATTAAAAATTAAAGATCTGGGTCGCTTTATGAGCAAAAAAAATAAATAAAAATAAAAAATAAATAAATAAAATTAAAAATAAATAAATGAAAATAAGTTAATATCATGATTTTATTATTATTTCTCGAATTTTAGTTTTTTAAATGTTTACTTACTTGTATTTGTATGTTCGACAGATTCATTCAGTTTGATACTGTTAAGTTTAATAAATTCAAGAATTGCTGAAGCCAAATTCATGAATAAGTTTAGAAATTGAAGCAACCATTAATTAATCAATTTTTTGAAATTTTAATGTGTGTATGTGTGTTTTTGTTTTATTTTGAATATTTCTATTTTGGGATCGGGAGGGACGCAGCTGCTCTGCCTTGCCCCCTCTGGATATGCCCATGTTTAGGGTGGAGAACGTTTAACACTACTGCTGACTTTTGCATTAAATTTGGTAGTTAGGCCAAAAAAAAAAAAGTACGAGCAGGATTTTAATGGTTATTTTTCTGTATTTTATTATGTGATTTTCAGACATAAGTATATTTTGTGGTTTATTCTGTTCACATGAACTACGCATGTAAAATCTATAAAAGTATGAGTTTAACTTTCGTTTTTCTTTTCAGTTTCATTGGGTGAAAAGTGCTGAACAACCTGTTTAAGCATGGCTGTGCGTGATCTTCAGATTGAAAGAAAATGCTCGTAAAGGAGTATCGCATCCCGTTACCCCTCACTGTTGAGGAGTATCGAATAGCCCAGCTGTATATGATAGCGGTGAGTATTTCTTTATCTTAAATTCTCACTTGTTGCATTATTGACTTAAATATAGGAATGGGTGCTGTCTTTTTTATTCCCTGAAGAGGAGCCATTTTCTAAAGCAGGGGTTCCCAAACTATTCCGATACGCCGCTCCCTTTGAAGAATTAGAAATTTCCCACGACACTCTAGTCTATCTCCATTCTATGCATATACAATGATACCATGGACCCTTTGCTCACCTCTTCGTGCGGTACCCCAAGGTGCCGCGGCACTCAGTTTGGGAACCCCTGTCCTAACGGATGAAGAGTTTCTTCTGCACTGTAAAAACAATTTAGAAACGCTCCTGGAAAATAATAGGCAACTGATGTGCGCAATTTCTGCCAGTAACACTTGCAAAAACCAGGAACGTTTCCCGTTAAAAGTCAGTAACTTTTCTGAAATTATCCTTGAAACTTTCTGAAGAATTGGGAAATCTCCCCTGTTAAAAAGTCCAGTCATGTCTCGGGAACTTTTAGGAAAATTAGATATGTTTAATTTTTTTGGTTGCAACCTTCCTGATTGACCAAGAACGCTCCAGAAGCGTTAAAGCAACCATGGCCAAAGCTGAGAGAAAGGGCCAGTAAGCACCATGCACATATATACCGTGCCAGCAATTCTACAGCTATCCAGTGACTTATTCGCTTTCATTAGGAGCTTAGTCAACCTGGACGAGACGTAATCGAACTAAAGCCGCGAAATTAATAAACACG
Organism: Uloborus diversus; assembly: GCF_026930045.1. Lineage (NCBI taxonomy): Eukaryota > Metazoa > Arthropoda > Arachnida > Araneae > Uloboridae > Uloborus > Uloborus diversus. The sequence continues at coordinate 139,994,342 of NC_072732.1, forward strand.
TTCAGTGAATCTTTAAACTGGTAGTTAAAAATATTTTCCGAACAGTGAAAATTCTGCATTCGTGCAACTTGCAGCACTTCAGAAGATACTCGATTTTACGGGGAAATAGGTGAAAACCTGTGAAAATGCGAGAAGTTCCACGGAAATAAATCAGTCACGTTTTTTAATTTTTTTACAGTGTGTGATGCTTTGATTCTGCTAATACTGAGAAGGGATGTGCCGAATTAAACTTTTTGGAAAGAAAATTCTCAGCATACTGAACGAAACTCCGAATTTTTCCGAATGATAAAATACCAGAATGTTCACGTACTTGCATCTAACGAGAACATACATTAATCATCATCAAAATAGAAAGAAGAAAATAAAAAGCCATGTATCCCTGCGGCCTCAAATTTGCCGAATATTGAGGCGACATTCGCAGAGTGAGAACATTTTTCAAGAGATCACAGTGACCTTCCATCGAGGTGCCCCTGGCTGTGAGTAGGGTTTATATCGTGGTTCCATGTCATCAGTTAGGGGCCATTTTAGGAACAATGAACTTTTCCAGAAACTTTGGCAATAACAAATTAGCCTACTTTAAAGCCGAGATTATTGACTCTTCACAAAATATTTGCTTTTCTTTTGCGCCTTAAAAATGTTTCAAAATGTTTTTAATTTCGTAATTACATTTTTAAAAACGTATACTTGCTTATTTTTGCGATCTAAATCCTTTTCTTTTTTTTGAAAAGGAAAGGATTTACATTGAAATATTTTAAGTGTTCAGAAAAAGTCGTCTGTGGGTTATTCTATAATGACTGACTTAACATTCGCAGATGATTTTCGAACTCTTTTTACATAAAACCTGAAGTAAAAAGAAATATTTTTTGTTTAATATGCAGGTTTAAAATGTATAAGGTGACTGTTTCTCATTTTTACCAAGAATTAGAAGCAAAATAATCATTGATAGGTATTTTTTCAGCAAAAAATGCGTTGTATCTAACGTAACATTTTTGCAACCCTGTGAAATAATGCTTATGTTACGAGTCAATTTTTTCTGAAAGTTACGCAGGCATTTAAAATTGGGTGATATATTTTGTAAAGGGTAAACTATCTATTAAAAAAAATGTACAACACATTTATTACATAGCTGATTTTTTTTTGGCCCTTAGTGGTACTTTTTTGTGTGTGAGTAACGTAACCATCGAATAACAAGCGATGCATATATATATATATATATATATATATATATATATATATATATATATATATATATATATATATATATATATATATATATATATATATATAAACTTTTTGTAATTAATCTCTTGCACTTACTAGGGTTTCCAATCCGACGTCGAATTCAATCCCGCGGGATTTCGGGATTGTAAGGCGCCAATCCCGTGGGATTCCGGGATCCCACTGAGTTAACTTTATTCTTCTAAAAATTTAATTTTAATGTCAAATAGAAAAAGTTGTGCTTCTTAGGAGTGACTGTTTTTGTTACTTGAATCAGTAGTCTTACCGAATTCCGCAACATTAGTTGTAGAACACTACAAAATGAGATCCTAATTTGCAATTATCATTTGGTTTGCTAGCAAGCAATGAGAAAAATTTTTGCTCAAAAAATACTACGCTCGATGAAAATACATGCTGAGGCTCCAGTGCAGTGGGTTTTACTGAGATTAAAATACTGGACATTTAGCAAAAGATCTCCATTAACTTACAAAAAGTGGACAATATTTTTCTTATCAAATGCACTGATACAATGACAAACGTTAATGAAGCCACAAGTGTATTTTCAATGAAGTCAAATTGGATACAGCAAAACACATATCCAGTAGACATCGTTTATGTCCGAAATTTGCAGTTCTTGAGCCAAAATCATCCATAAGAAAAGCGGAATCTCAGAAGGTGGTGAAGTGATGAAGTTGAAGGTTTTGAGTGCATTCCTTAAACTAACAGGAAATGTTCAAACGTTGCAATCAGGTTACTCCAGCGGGTTTCGCAAACAGTAATACAGTAGGCCCTTGTTTTACGCGAGTTCATTTTACGCGGTTTCGATTATACGCGGTTTAAGATTTGACACCTTTATTTTATTTTACGCGGACGAGTTTCGGTTTTACGCGGATGCGGCAATGCAAACAGATAAAAATTTCCCCTCTTTCAAAGTCCGAACTCCTAGAGATTACATATTACGCGTAATCAACTGTATTTTGGCGTGCTAATAATCGAGCTTGGGCCACTGGAGACATTTTATGCGATTGGTTCCAGAGCTCTTTCCAGAAGTAAAGTTATTAAACTCACACAGTTCAGAACTCACTGGAAGAAGAGCTTTTAAGAGTGACAAAGGAGGACAAAAGCAACGAGGATACCGACATCGGTGACACACAACCAAAACCGTTCACATTGAAAATTTTGAGCTATTCCTTGACTATAGAAATGATTTTTCTGATTTGTTAGTGAAGGAAGATTCTGCCATGGGAATGACGCAAGTGGTCATGGATGCGTTAATGCTCCGCAAAGAATTACCGAGAAAAATTCTACATGACTGCCAAAAGACTATCATGGCGAGCTCCTCTTTATAAACAGAACACGAAATTAATTTATGTTTTCTTTATGCATGTTGTACATAAAAGTCGATAGAAGTACACATTAAACTTCTCATCACTAGATTGAAGTATTTTGTTATCTACGGAACCGAACCCCTATTTTAACATTAGTATTAGGTCTCAATTTATGCGGTTTCAATTAACGCGGTATTTCCGTGGAACGTAACCCCGCATAAAGCGAGGGTCTACTGCACACTTTTTCTATATTTTCTAAAGCGTAATTTTCTTGATTTTAAATTTTAGTGATGGTACTTTCAAACTAAACGCATTTTCTCAACTACTGAACGAATGAAAATGAAACCTCGAATGAGAACATCAATTCATTCTCAGAAAAATATGCTGTATTTTGATTGTGTTCTTAAATTGTAAATCACAGTTCATCATATGAGACAGAGTTTTTCTCGCTCTTCTCGCAGATGTGCGAAGAAGGTTATTCAAACTACGGAATGATGCTTGTGAAAATAGTCATTTATGAGCGGGAGCGGCAAAAGTTGGTAAACGTTTGAGTGGAAAAAATTTGCACAACTAGGAGTTCCACGGGTTTTGCTCTCAACCCCGCGGGATTAATCCTGCTAAATATCGTTCGCGATCCCGCGGGATTCTGGATCTGGATTTCAGAATTGGAAACCATAGCACTTCCACTTTTTAGGAACTTTTTTTTTTTGCATTATGGTTCTTTCTTTACTTTTTTTCTACATTAGTGTAAAAAACTGAATGGAAGGATTTAATTTAATTAACGCAATTTGAATGTGCCAAAAAAGCTGCTTTTACTATCTGAATAACATAATTTTTGAGCTAATTAAATCCTAAATATCTCTCTTTTACAAAGTTAATTTATACAATTTGTAAGTTTCACGAAATTCTAGCATTCTGCCAATATTCTAGTTATCGCCTTGAGAAACTCCATAATACTTTTCAACGGCACATTATTCTTCAAAAGGTTTACTGACTCCTCAATCGAATAGTGTTGTATATCCCGAATGAAAATTAAATATTGAAAAACATGTTCAACCATTTTTGCAGAATGCATTTTAATTCCAAATAAAACCGCAAATGTTAAAATTTCTATATCTTCATTCATGCATTTTCTGTAATATGCTACAGCAGCGTTTATTGTCAATGTATCACATAACATCTTCAAATGTTTTCCGACGAGCTGCCATTACTTAATTTTAATAATTAATGGGGATATTTTCTTTAACGTATAAACGTTCTCCTTTGTTAAGATTGTCTTTCTATTTTCTTAATTCTCTAGCTTGTTGAATGCATATTCAACTCAAGAATTGTGTTGACCCTTCTTTTTAAAAAATAATAATTCTTCTTTAAATTGGAAGTATTTCTTTTTGCAGAAGACCTTGAAAAAAAAAAGCCTTTTTTAAGCAGACAGAAGGTCTACATTGTATCATGACTCGAGGTATTTTTCACCGTAAATATTTTTAAACAATGTGGAATGTCTACTTATTCAAAATTGTTAATGAAAATGTATATTAAATTAAATAATTTTTAAAAAATTAATTTGAATTCCGAAATTTTGAATTGAAATTATGTTTTTCGCAATCACAAGTTGCGACAAAACCCTACCCATTTGTTACTACCCTACTCACTTGTTTCTAGTCATGGCTCCTGTCCCTCCAAGTCTACCTCTCCTCTTGAACGGAGACGTGTGTATTAGTTGTGCATGTGTAGGTTTTTGTGTGTGCGTAGACCTGTTTGATGCACGTTGGCGTGTGTGTATGTGTGTAAAGGCACTGTGTGTATGTGTGTGAGTGCGTAGTGTATGAGCGTGCATGTGTGTAGGACGCCACCGACTAGGAGCGGCTACCGGGGGACGGAGTCGCACCTGCAGGTGACGGTGGGAGCTGAAAAAGGCACGGACACCAAAGACGGTCAAATGAGAACAATAAGCAATCGTGATTGCTCAATAAATAGCAGTCATTTTAAAATGTTACGATCGTCACATCTAACTTAAATTAGTCGCAGCTCAAGTCTTATGTTAGTCACTCTAATTATTTTATATACAGTGGCTCCCAAAAGTGTTCGTACACCTACGACTTTCAATGAAATAGGCCATAATCCATTGGTTAGGATTAATATTTCAGAATAGGTATTTTATTATGAGATCTATGATCTATTTTTAACGAAACTACATGAAAATTTTTAATGAAACATTAAATTATAATTTTTAAAAAATCAAAAACCAAAAATTGCCGGTAATTTTATCTCACAAAAGTCTTTGTACACTTTGTAAAAATGTCAAAAAATCAGTAAATAATCTAAATTTTTACAAAGTTATTATTTAGTAGAATATCATGCAGTACCAACAACAGCTTTTAAACGTCTGGGAATAGATTTCCTTTTTTTTTTTTTTTTTCTTTTTTTGTGCAATTTCTGAGTAGGCGTTCAGCCGCTCTTCGAGTCTTAATGTTTTTATTTCGCTTTTCGTTTCAATGGTGTATTTTCGTAATCTAGCTACCAGATATCTCCATATATGGTCCATTAAGTCTAAATTTGGCGATTGAGGAGATATTTCTAAGCTTAAGGACAATTTCTGAGGCACCAAACGCAAACGTGTGCTTCTTATCGTTATCTTGATAAAAAAAACAAAGTTGTTTCTGATTACCAAATTTTGGGCTAATAGTTTAAAATTGTTTTTTAAAATATTTATATGAACAGCATAATTCATTATTTCATCAAAAATTTCCAAATTTCCAAGACCTGATACTGTAATGCACCCTCACGCTAGAACACCTTCACCGTCCTGATTAACTGATCCAACTAAGTTCTTAAGATTAAATTCCTCATTTTTTCTTCTATTTACAATTATACAACAATTTAACCCAAAATGTTGAATTTATTTTTTTCTATAAGTAAGACGTTGTTCCAAAACGTTTTGAGCTTATTTATCATTGATATTACGGCGGAAAGCGTAAGCTTATTGTTTTTGCACGAACAAGAAAATTTCTGCGGGAAGAGGTCCCATTTAATCCAGCTAATCATAGAACTTGGCGAACAATTTTAGGTGAAAATTAAACGTAAAATGTTTCATTCAATCTGCAGAAACTTTTTCAGCACTCAAATGTGTATTTTTCATATTTTTTTAAACTGTAAACCTCCGATCACGCTTTGTTAACTTTGTCAGTTGACCTTTTCTTACCTTGTGTTCGATCAGATTCTTGTCTTTAAAGCATTGTATCAAGCACTTCACTATAGAATGGTATAAATTACCTAAATTAGAGACATTTGAAACCAATTTATGGCTACTGTGAGGAAAAAATTCAAATTTCGAATAGTTTTTGTTGTTTCTTACGAATACCAGCCATTTTAAAGTAATAAGCACACTATTAAGGAATAAATAAACAAAAAATTAAAGCCAAATGGCTTATAAGGGTCAACACAATGCAAAAATAATAAAAAAACGACATGTGATATTTTTAATCATGAATTTATTCGAAAATATTTCAGTGTACGATGACTCTTGTGGCGTAATTTTTCTCTTTCTCTTCATTTTTTGACAGATTTCAAAAATAAAATCTGGCAATATTTTGAAAAAAAAGAAACTACTGGGTTTTATTCAGAATAGCATAGGAATGGTGTGAAAAAAAAATAGACTTCATATTCGAATTCAGTTTTGCGTTATTTTGGTTTTACTACAAAACTTCAAGGTGTACGAACACTTTTGGGAGCCACTGTATACTGTATCTAAAATAAATATTTTTGCTTCTTTTAAGTAGATATGATACAGATGTAAGAAAATAAAAAATGTTGACTGGTAAAATTATCTGGTTTAGTTTTTTAAACAGAAACAGTTTTGTGACTAACGTATAACGCAAATATTTTCAGTGAAATAACCAAACTAATTAAAATGTTTATCTTATACTACAGTGGCTCCCGAAAGTGTTCGTACACTTTGAAACTTTTTAGTAAAACCAAAATAACGCGAAACTGAATTCGAATATGACGTCCAATATTTTTTCACATCATTCCTATGTTATTCTAAATACAATCCAGTAGTTTTTTCAAAATATTGATGGATCTTCTTTTTGAAATGGGTCAAAAAACGAAAAGACAGAAATAACACGCTACAAAAGTCATCGTACACTCAAATATTTTCGAATAAATTCATGATTAAAATTATCATACGTAGTTTTTTTTATTATTTTTGTATTGTGTTGACCCTTAAAAGTCATTTGGCTTTAATTTTTTTTGCTTATTTATTCCTTAATATTGTGCTTATTACTTTGAAATGGCTGGTATTCGTAAAAAACAACAAACACCATTCAAAATTTGAATTTTTTCCTCACAGTAGCGGTAAATTGGTTTGAAATGTTTCTAAATTAGATAATTTATTCCATTCTATAGTAAAGTGCTTGATAAAATGCTTTAAAGAAAAGAATCGTACCGAAAAGAAGGCAATAAAAGGTCAACCGGCAAAGTTGACCTATCGTGATCGGAGATTTAAAGTTAAAAAATTTATGAAAAATACACATTTGAGTGATGTAAAAGTTTCTACAGAGTTAAATGAAAATTTTACATTTAATTTTCATCTAAAATTGTCCGCCAAGTTCTCTGGTTAGCTGGATTAAATGGGACCTCTTTTCCAGCAGAAATTTTCTTGGTCGTGAGAAAAACAGTAAGCTTACGCTTTTCGTCGCAAATTCAATGATAAATAAGCTCAAAGCGTTTTGTAATTACATCTTACTTAGAGATAAATATGAATTCAACATTTTTGGTTAAATTGTTGTATAATTGTAAATAGAAGAAAAAAAAATCAGGAGCTTAATCTTAAGAACTTAGTTGGATCAGTTTAATCAGGACGGCGAAGGTGTTCTTGTGTGAGGGTGCATATCAGCATCAGGACTTGGTAGTTTGGAATTTTTTGATGAAATAATGAATCATTCTGTTCCTTTAATTATTTTAAAAACCAAGTTTAAGCTTTTAGCCAAAAAACTGGTTATCGGAAACTTTTTTTTAAATCAAGATAACGATAAGAAGCACACGGTGTTCAGCGTTTGCTTCTATGTCCTCCAAAATTGTCCTAAAGTTTAGAAAATACCTCCTCCATCTCCATATTTGAACTTAATGTAACATATTTAGAGATATCTGAAGGCTAGATTATGAAAATACGGCTTTGAAACGAAAATAGAGCTAAAAATAGTAAGACTCGGAGAGTGGGTGAACACTTACTTAGAAATTACGCAAAAAAAAAGAAAGAAAAAAGAATGAAATCTATTCCTAGACATTTAAAAGATGTTGTTGATACTGCATGATATTCTACTTATTCATAACTTAATAAAAAGTTAGATTGTTCAATAATATATAGAAATTTTTCAAATTGTACGAAAACTTCTGTGAAATAAAATTTGTGGCACTTTTTGGTTTTTGATTTTTAAAAAATTAAGTTTTTATATTTTTCAAAAAATTTTCAGGTGATTTTGTTAAAAATTGATCATAGATCTTATAATTAAATACCTATTCCGAAATATTAATTCTAAACAATGGATAGGGGCCTATTTCATTGAAAGTCGTAGGTGTACGAACAACTTTTGGGAGCCACTGTATATGTAAAAACAGCAGTCAATTTTATTGGCCTAATGTCTAATATTTTATAAGAACCATAGTTCTTTTAGAAATCTGCAAAGCTTTTTACATTACGCAAGAAAACTTTGTACAGTGTCTCCCAAAAGTAAACGTACACTTTGAAATTTTTTCGTAAAACCAAAATAACTCAAAACCGAATTCGAATATAAAGTCCAATATTTTTTCACATCATTCCTATGTCATTCTAAATATAACCCATTGGTTTTTTTCAAAATATTGACGAATCTTCTTTTTGAAATGGGTCAGAAAACGAAGAGACAGAGAAATAACACGCCACAAAAGTCATCGTACACTCAAATATTTTCGAATAAATTCATGATTAAAATTATCATATGTCGTTTTATTAATATTTTTGCATTGTGTTGACCCTTATAAGTCATTTGGCATTAATTTTCTGTTTATTTATTCCTTAATATATTGCTTATTACTGTAAAATCGCTGGTATTCGTAAAAAACCGCAAACGCCATTCAAAATTTGAATTTTTTGCCCACAGTAGTGGTAAATTGGCTTGAAATGTCTCTAGATTAGTTAATTTATTTATTTGTATAGTAAAGTGCTTGATAAAATGCTTTAAAGAAAGGAATCGGACCAAAATTAAGGTAAGAAAAGGTCAATCGGCAAAGCTGACAAAACGTGATCGTAGATTTAAAGTTAAATAATTTATGAAAAATACACATTTGAGTAATGTAAAAGTTTTTGCAGAGTTAAATGAAACATTTTACATTTATTTTTCACCTAAAATTGCTCGCCAAGTTCTTTGATTAGCTGGATTAAATGGGACCTCTTCCCGCAGAAACTTTCTTCGTCGTGCGAAAAACAGAAAGCTTACGCTTTTCGTCCCAAAATCAATGATAAAAAGGCTAAAAACAGTTTAAAATCATGTCTTACTTACAGATAAAAACTAATTCAACATTTTTGGTTAAATTGTTGTATAACTGTAAGTAGAAGAAAAAATTAGGAACTTAAACTTAAGAACTTAGTTGGATCAGTTAATCAGGATGGTGAAGGTGTTTTAGTGTGAGGGTGCATATCAGCATCAGGACTTGGTAGTTTGTAACTTTTTGATGAAATAATGAATCAGGCTGTTCCTTTAAATATTTTAAAAATAAATTTTGAACTCTTAGCCAAAAATTTGGTTATTGGAAACAACTTTGTTTTTTTTTTTTATCAAGATAACGATAAGAATCACGCGGTTTTCAACGTTTGCGTCTAGTGCCTCCAAAATTGTCCTAAAATTTAGAAAATACCCCCTCAATCTCCAGATTGTAACTTAATGTAACGTATTTAGAGATATCGGGAGGCTAGATTACGAAAATAGGTCTTTAAAACGAAAATAGAGCTAGAAATAGTAATACTCGAAGTGTGGTAAAACACTTACTCAGAAATTACGCTAAAAAAGGGAAGAAAAAGAATGAAATCTATTCCCAGACGTTTAAAAGGTGTTATGAATACTGTAGGATATTCTACTAATTAATAACTTAATCAAAAGTTAGATTATTCAATAATATATAGACATTTTATAAAGTGTACGAAGACTTTTGTGAGATAAAATTTCCTGCACTTTTCGGTTTTTGATTTTTAAAAAATTAAGTTTTAATATTTTTTAAAAACTTTTCATGCAGTTTTGTTAAAATTTGATCATAGATCTTATAATTAAATACCTATTCCGAAATATTAATTCTAACCAATGATTTAGGGCCTATTTCGTTGAAAGTCGTAGGTGTACGAAGACTTTTGGGAGCCACTGTATATTTTTTGTCTCTGCTAAGCCTTTTCTACAATCGTTTAGAGCCAGAAGAAAAGCACCGAATGGAATTTTTGCAAACTTTCACTGGATTTATAAACTAGAAAGTATGCTGAATGAAATGATAGGTCACAATTAGGGCCTTGTGAAAAAAAAGAAAGAAAAAAAAAACTGAAGCTAAGTTTGGCAATTCTATGGAATGACCCCTGTTTTTATTTTCTTAGTTTTTATGGAATTATGTTCAGTAAAGTATTAAAATATTGCTATTACGACGTTCTTTTTATAGATATTTAATTTTGGAAGAATGTCTTATTTTGCGTTTTAAGCAAGGAAGGGAAATTTCCCTCCTCTTTTAAATTGTTTTAAAGCTTATGTTGGTTTCTGTTGAGCTACAAAATTTGTTTTTTTTTTCTTTTGTCTTACTTTTATACTTATAATAATTTAATTGTAACTAAAATTGAAAGTTCTTTAATTTTTACCTTGTTGCTTTATTACTACTAATTCTGATTTAAAATCGTACCATTTCCTTTTAAAAATAAAAGCATTTTTAAATTTAGGTGATTCCAGGAAGAAATGTTTACTTTTTCTTTCGTTCAGTGTTTATAAAGTTTACGGTTTGTTTTTTGATTTATTATTAATTGAGTGTAATTATATCCAATGTTACATTTACTTATAACCGAACTGTTCTAACGAATTTTAATTCTATAAACAAAACAAACGTTTTTGAAGTTCGCAAATCATTTCGTTTTACTACTTTTCGCCCGATGATGGTGAAATTTCAACTCACATTGATAGCAAATTCACGGAAGTAATTTGATGGAAGTCAGGTCATAAATGCGAGAGTATTTGACGACAACATATTGAAAAATTTGAAGCCGAAAATGATGCCCCAAATTCAGTGACTAGCGTACAACGTACATCAGTCCATACAACCATGCTTTCGATTTCTTTTACATTTTTTTACAGTTGTTGTCGTAATAAGAAAATAATCAACTGGTAGTCGTATTGCTAAGTTTTCAAATTGACAAAAAATATGATGAAATCTTGACAAAAAAAAAAAAAAAAAAAAAAAATCACTTAACGAATAGTAGACGTTAACTGTAAATATACAGGCGAACCAAATGACCTTTAAATTTTCTACTACGGGTAAAGCCGTGCGCGTACCGCTTTAATATGATGTTATATTAATAACAATTTTGCTTTGATAAATGAAATCGAAAATACTATTTTTGACCAGTCAAGTAAAAATAAGAGAGAGGGAGGGGGAAACATCCATTGTGTGTGTATTTACAATTTTTATTTTGAGTCGTATCCAAATTTTATCTAGCGAAATGTGTTCTTTTTTAAAGCTTTTACAAGTTAGAATTGTATAAGAACAAAATATTCTTAAATGGAAAATTTATGTTTGAAATGCTTAATATTGCATTATACATCTTAAGGCATTTTTTTTTCTTTTTTTTTTCTTTTTTTTTTTTTTTTTTTTGCATCTAGTTATTACCACAAAACGTGAAATAACCATTGCTTGCTAAGTCCAGTTTCGGAACATATCTTACTTTAAGTTACTTTTCCCTTTAAAAATGAAGTCTTTTTTACTTTCTTCTATATCTAATATATAGAAGAAAGTATTGGATTCGTGCAAATTTTCGAATTTCGAATTTTGACGGATTCGAACGTTTTGAGGTGTGCTGAGTCCATTTCGACCATTTTTGGAAAATGTCTGTCTGTCTGTGTGTGTGTGTGTATGTATGTGTGTGTGTATGTATGTGTGTCACGTCTGTGTGTGACCAGTTTTTTGTGGCCGCTCTACAACAAAAACTACCGCATGAAATCGAACGAAATTTAGTACACATATGTGCCCCTATGTGAACTTGTGCCCATTAGTTTTTGGCGCGAATTCCTCCAAGGGGGGTGGAGCAATGGGACGTTTTTCGAGTTACGCGTGCTTGCTATTCCTCAGGAAGTTACTGGCGGAATCAAACAAAATTTGGTCCATATGTTGGTATTAACAGGAACAGGTGCTGATTCAATTTTGGTGTCAATAACTCAAACGGGGGTTGAACTGTAGAACGTTTTTTGTCGTCAATTGTGACTGCTGTATCTCAAGAAATAATGAACGGAATGAAAGAAAAATTTATCGGCAAGTAGCCCTTAGTGGGTATAAGAACTGATTTTAGTTTTGTGTCAACAGCTAAAAGGGGGGGTAGCGCAATCACCCGTTCTTTTTTTCCATTTTGAGTGCCCTATCTCAAGAAGTAATGCTACGTTCTGGTTGAAATTTGGAATATATGTGAATCCATATGTAAACAGGCTTTGGTTCTATTTTAACGCCGATCGCTCCAAGAGGTGTTGATTTTTTTTTTTTTTTTGCGAATAAAAATATTTTTATTAATGCAACAATAAGAAAGATAAATCGTAATAAATTGTCGTCTGCGTATTTCTCGTGATTTTAATTGTATGGAAATGATCATACATTACATTTTTTACATTTCATATATGGAAATGAAATATTATCTCAATGATTTAAAATTTTTAACTGTTGCCATCTTATGTTTGTTAACAAATAAAATATTTGTAATTAATTCAAGCAAGGCTTTTAAAATAACTTTCAATTTTCGCTCTTTGCTTTGCTTTTGCAATAATTCAGACATTGGGATGGTCGTCAAGTTTTTGCATATGTAATTTTGTTTTTGTTGGGAATATTGCTTCCTCGTCAAGCATGGGGAGGGATCAGAAAAAAAAAAGAAAAATATAGAAGAAAGTTTCGTGATGGCCACAACATACTAGTTTATTTATGAGTGATGGCTGAAAAGGCCTTGCAACATCAAATTTGGAAGGATTTTACAAACTTTGCTCTCTTTTTTCATTCATGCTTCATGTACCGCGATGATGGTGCCCATTATCATATGGGTCATTTTCATAAAAACAACCATTTTGAGCTTATTAAGTTTCGGAACAATAAAGTAGGTGGAAACGAATGAAATCTTTTTTGAGGCAGTGAGAAGCAAAGGGATGTAAGTGGACATTTTCAAGTTTTGAGTAAAACGCGTTTTAAGATAAATTCCTAGGTAGGCTTTAATTGAAAAGTTTTTCTAAATCATGCTGTATAACAGAACCTGCCAAAGCTACTAGTACTATCTCTTGCCACAAGACAGGGGAGAGGTCCACCTACTATTTGTACTGATCATCTCTAAATTTTTAATTTTGCCTCTTACATCCGTTTGCTTCTCACTGCCTTTTATAGAGATAGATATGTGTTTGGGCTTTACGAGTGTTTTTATTGCAACACTTAAAATTGCTGCCCTTAGTCAGAAGTTGCTGCTCTCGGCATGGTCCAATTCTCAGGGTCATTACGAGGGCAAAAAAGCAGGAAGGTGTATGAAATTGGCGTCATAATATCAAATGTGTCTTAAATATAGGGGCTTCTCCCCGAAAAGTTTAAGGATTTGTAGTCTAAAAAAATGCATTTCTGACTATGTTTGGTAATGTTACGGAGAAAGAGGTTTGAGGGAGGGTGCTGCCCCGACTATTTTTAAAATTTGCTATTGTACAAAGACAATTGTTTGTCTTTAATTATGCTAAGAAAAGGGTGGTTCTGGAGCTCACCCCCAAATTTTTTTTTGAAATTATAGCTCTAAAAACGCAGTTTTAGATAATCTTCGGTGAAGTTAAGGGAAGGAGAGATTCAGGGACCACCCCCGGAATTTGTTTTTAATTTGCAGTCTTAAAAATGCATTTAGACAATTTTTGGTAATGTAAAAGGGTGGTGTGAGGTTGAGGGGCGCTCCCCGGATCTTTTTTAAAATTGAATCTTTTAAAATGCAATTGCTAATTATCTCCTATTATGCTATGGAAAGAGGTGTTTGGGTGCTCTCCCCCAGATTTTTTTCAAAATTACAGTTGCATAAACGCATTTTTAGACAATCTTTGGTAATGTTAGGGAAAAGAGAGATTTGGGAATAATGCCCGGGATTTTTTTGAAATTGAAATCTTAAATCACGATTGTAGGTCTGTTTGACCACGTTAAGGAGACCGGCAATCTTTCCCAATGCTCCAAAAACGTAATTTTGATTGACTTTTAATAATATTACGGGTAAGACTTTTCGGTAGCCGCAGGGGTCGAAGTAGTCCTATATATCCTATATTTCCTATATTTTCAAAAAAAGCATCAAAATCGTCCTAAATTTCCTATATTTTTCAAAAATGTCTTATATTTCCTATATTCTCGTTTTATACCATATATATCTTTTAAAAAGAACGGTAAATAAACTTTCTGACATCGGATTTTTCGCTGAAAGTACGTGCCCAAACGAATTTCAAATTAAAAAACTCAACTGACTAAATTCTGCAACAGGCATCTTCTCTCATTAGATACAGCAATGTGACGTCACTCTATAGTGGGTGGAGTTTCGAGAACTAATGCTGAAGTTGGTTTTAGAATTTTGCATTGGGGGGGGGGGGGGCAACAGCCGTTTGTTTTGTTTTCCATCATGGTTTTCGTTGGTATATTTTTGCGTTCAGTGCATTTTCTGATCGGAATGTTCTAATTTTCTTTTTGCAATCTTTTCATTTTGTGGAATTTTGGGATCGTGGAATAATTAGTTCCTTATGATGTTAAAACGTAGTTTGTTGTAATAAGTGGAATTATAATGGCGAAATCGCATTGCTTAACAACATTTCGTGTGGAGTTGGTGAATCAGGAGGACATTAATTCTACAAATTTTGGTGCATGGTGCACTAAAGGATTTTATCGCTTTTTGTCATTTTTGCAACTGTTCAGTGCCCATAAGCAATAGTGGATTTTCGCAATTAAGGCAGCATGCTAAAACATTCAAGCATAAAGAAAACTCTGAAAAACGTCAGAAGGATCCTTCTCAAGCTCTGTTTGTTCCTAATACAAGTGGTAAAGGGTTCAGTTTAGATATAAAATCTAAGAGCAGTGGAATTAGTACTTGGGTCATGAGTGAGGAAAAAAAAAATTATCTTTCTTCAAATTTTGTTTAGTTATTTAGTCTATAAAGTACACTTTTTTCAAAAATTATTCTTTCAACTACAGGGAAGTCATTATAGATGTAAAATATTTTGTTTGAGGTTTTTTTTCAACAAAATCATTGATAAGAATAACTGAATAATATATGATATGTATTATTTCTTTTTTCATAGCAAAATTATTCATATAATGTGTACTATATTTGTCCTATATTTTTTGTGGAAAATGTCCTATATGTGACAAGTCGGTCACTTCTACCCCTGTAGCCCTTCTCCGGAAACTTTTTCGAAATTCAAACACTGTAAACTAAATTCAAGACTATCGAATCTTTACTGATGTTGGCGAGAGGGACGGAGAGACATCTCCCCAGAATATTTTTGCTTTTTCAACTCAATTTTAGAAGATCTACGGTTATGTTGGTTGGAATAGAGGTTTGGGGGCTCTTCTTCGGTTACAATTTGAAATTGTAATGGGGTAGTTTCCTTCAGTCAAAAGTACTACTTCTAGTCATTGAAATGGATAGAATGAGCAAAAAAAAAAATTACATGGACCCAGAAAATACTTTTATTTTCCCAACAGTTTTTTTAAATTAATTTTTTAAAATGTCCGATTTTTCAAACAAGGCGTGGCCTTTATGACGTCACAAACGATGCAATTTGGCGCATCTTTCTACTACGTTTCCACGTTATGATAATCAAGCAGCAAATTAAAATTGCGCTCTACGCTTGCTACCAACCATATCGTTGAAAATATACGTGAGTAAAGATGCGAATTAAATATTTTGCACTGTGAATGGCAACACAGAATGGCATTTCATCATTTGTGATGTCATCGAACAGAAGCATAAACATTGAAAGCGCGCCGATTTAAGTATTTTTTTAAAAATATTAAACTTAAACAAATTATTTAAAAAATGGTCAGATCCTATGTTTTTAAGCGTGATCTTTCAGAAAAAATAACTTTTAAAATTTTGGAAACGACCCCGTTCTATATACGCAGTTTTTAATTATCTTTGATGATGTAACGAACGGATTCGGGGGAGTTCCTCCAGAATTATTTTTGGAATTGAAGCTCTAAAAGCGAAAGGTTGGACGATCATTGGTGATATGGGGGGGGGGGGGGGGGTTAGGAGACATTTTAAATTTTTTCCGAATTGAAATCCAGCAAAGATTCTCCTGACACAGATTTTTTTTTCAAAACAATTTTGTTATTTGATATTTAATTTAGTTGCATGCGGGACATCCAAAGTAATCCTCTAGTAACTTGCTTATAAATTAGTTAGTATTTTTGTTCTATTAATATATTAATGTTAAAATAAATTGTAGATTTTGAGAGCAAAGGTTCCAGTGTAAAGGAAACATATCTTATTTGTAGAGAAACAATAGTTTAAACCGTTGAAAAAAAATGTATTTGGCCATTTCACGAAAAGTTAGTCACTTTGTCCCGCACCTAACAGTTCATATTGTAACGGATTCGGTGCGACTTCCACTTTCTTGAAAGGATGACACAGTTCTTGATAAAAACACAGGAAATTTATTTACACTATGTACAGGAGATATCGTCAACAACTGCTAAATTATTTATCAGCAATTAAGCAATTATCACACAACACCGTAAACTCAACGTTTACACACGTATTTACTTCCAAATACGAAAACAACACAGCGAAATGCCTCGCAATAAACAGAGCAAAAATGCTCTCAGTTCGAAATATCAATCGAAACTCCCTGTTTATCCATCGCTAACGGCTTTTATAAACATCGAAGAATTTTCCACAACATTCTTTCTGCTTCCAGAAATGCGTAGACCGTTATCAAATTTTATCAATGAAAAGAAAAGGAAATAGGGATCGTATACTTTAGCGGAATGAAAAGGGGTTGTATATTCTTTACGGGAAACTATTTACAGGTTACGTTCCTACAATAATTACTATTTACAGGATTTGTAACACTGCCCCCTTCCCAAGAACTGCACGTCCCGGGCAGTACAATCCCCAGAAAGGGTGCCAAACTTCTATCACAAGTTTACAAATATACACATTAATTAATAACTAACAGATACAGAAAACACAATAATAACAAGAAATATTACTAAACATTAAAAGCAAAAATTATCTACAACTTTTATGTTATCAACCATGGTTGTTTACGTAATACTCATGAACTATGGCCATAGTATGGGGCTAACCGATCATAATGTACAACCCTAGGTTTTGCATTAGGTGATTTTTGGATCCTCACTACGACGTCATTTAGTCGGTTAAGGACTTTGTAGGGTCCATCCCAATGCGACTGCAATTTGGGTGAAAGACCTTTCCGTCGGATGGGATTCCATAACCAAACCTTGTCGCCTTCGTTGAATTCATGTCCAGTAGACCTTGTGTCGTATCGGGTCTTCATCTTCTCCGCCGCGATGTTGATTCGCTCTCGTGCGAAGTTATGAACGTCTTCCAACCGGGCCTGGAGATCTTGGATGTACTCCTCAGGCGATGCAGGCGCATCCGGAGGACGACCGAAGACGAGATCACAAGGTAGCCGAAGCTCTCGTCCGAAGAGCATCTGAGATGGGGCAAATCCGGTAGTCTCGTGGACAGCACTGCGATAGGCCAGCAGGAACAAAGGTAGCTTCTTGTCCCAATCCTGTTGATTTCTGGATACCATAAGCGAGAGATTGTTCAGAATTGTGCGGTTAAATCTCTCCACCATGCCGTCCGATTGTGGGTGTAGTGCTGTTGTCCTAGTTTTCTCAATTCCGAAAATTTGACATAGGCCCTTAAACACAGCAGAGATGAAATTCCTCCCTTGATCGGAATGAATCTGCGAAGGTGTTCCGTATCTCGAGATCCAATGTTGGACTAGAGTCTCTGCTACGGTGGTAGCTTCTTGATCTGGAATGGGATATGCTTCCGGCCATTTGGTGAAGTAGTCGATGGAAACAAGAATGTATTTGTTCCCATCAGCAGTTCTTGGTAGAGGACCCAGGATGTCGATCCCAATTCGTTCGAAAGGAGCTCCAACGTTGTACAGATGTAGCTTCCCTCTGCTTCTTTTCTTCGGTCCTTTACGAGCAGCACAGGCGTCACAAGAATGGCACCACTTCTCCACGTCATCCTTCGCCTTGCTCCAGAAGAAGCGTTCCCGAACTTTATTGAGGGTTTTCAAGACACCAAAATGTCCTCCAGTCGCACTACTTATGTATTTCTTTCAGAACATCTGAAATCCTTGATCGGGGAAGTAGTAACTGCCACCTAGATGTTTTGCCGTCGTCAGATTCCCATTTTCGGTGTAGCACGCCGTTCCGTAAATGGAGCGAGTTCCATAAAGCCCAGTATCTTTTTGTTGCAGGACTGAAGATGGAAACGTCCTGCCAGCTAGGTCGCCGACTGTCACTTTCCATGAACTCCAAAATTGGTTTTATGTCGGGGTCTTCAAGTTGATCTTTTCGAACTTGGTCGTCACTCCATGGATCAGGTTCTGATGATATTGGAGTCACTGTCACCTGATAGGCGGTAGGGCTAGTCGTTCCATACTGTTTCTCGATTCGGGAACAATAGTGGCAGTTCTCAGGACAGGGTCTCCTTGATAAAGCGTCGGCATTACCGTGAGATAACCCTTTTCGATGCTTGATCTCCATGTCATATTCCTGGAGCCGCTGTATCCATCTGGCTATCTGACCTTCCGGATTTTTGAAGTTCAAAAGCCAAGTTAATGAGGCATGATCTGTCCGAAGCAGAAATTTTCGGCCGTAAAGGTAATGATGGAAGTGTTCTACAGCTTTCACTATGGCCAGTAACTCCTTTCTGGTGACGCAGTAATTCCGCTCCGACTTTGATAAGCATTTGCTCCAGTAAGCGATGACATGTTCATTTCCGTCAATTTCTTGGGATAAAACAGCTCCGATGCCCTCGTTGCTCTCATCAGTGTCTAGGATGAAGGATTTTTCAGGCTGAGGATAGGCGAGGATAGGCGTTGATGTTAAAGCCTCCTTCAGTCGTAGAAATGCATCTTCGCATTCTTTGGACCATTCAAACTTTTGCTTGCTCTCCGTCAGCTTATGCAAAGGTCGTGCAATGTTGGAAAAACCCTTCACAAACTTCCTATAGTACGTGCAGAGCCCCAGGAAACTTCGCAGCTGATGGATGTTTTCGGGACGACTCCAACTCTTGACCGCAGATACCTTCTCTGGATCGGTTTGCACACCCTCAGAAGAGATGATGTGACCAAGATAGTTCACTTCCCGGCGGAACAAATTACATTTGGACGGACTTAACTTCAGATTGGCTTCCTTAAGCTTTTGCAGCACCTGCCTAAGATTTGCAAGATGTTCTTCGAAACTGCGTCCCACGATGATGATATCGTCTAAGTAGACCAGACAGGATTCGTAGGAAAGTCCTCTTAACACTGTCTCCATAAGACGCTCGAACGTAGCTGGTGCATTGCAGAGGCCGAAGGGCATCACTTTAAACTGCCATAAGCCTTGTCCAGTTGTAAATGCTGTCTTCTCTCGGTCATCAGGGTGTATCTCAACCTGCCAGTAGCCGCTCTTCAAGTCCAGGGTCGAAAACCACTTGTGTCCGGAAAGAGTGTCCAAGGTGTCGTCTATCCGTGGAAGAGGGTAACTGTCTTTCTTGGTGATTTCATTCAGCCGTCGGTAATCGACACAAAATCTGGTGGAACCATCTTTCTTTCGGACTAAGACGATGGGAGAAGCCCAGGGACTGGATGACGGTTCGATTACATCATTCTCCTTCATCTCTTTCAGGAGGGTCTCAACCTCTTCCTTCTTGGCGAACGGTAGTCGTCTTGGATGCTGTTTAATAGGGGGGTGTTCTCCAGTGTAGATCCTATGCTGCGTTAAATTCGTCCGGCCCACATCCTCCGATGTAGATGAAAACAGATGCTTGAAGTCATCCACCAATTGTTCCGCAGCAGTTCTTTGATCTTTCGATAATGGCGCACTCCCAACTAACTTCGATGTCAAGGACTCAGAAGACACAGTCTCGAGGGAATTGATTCTTCTAATGATGCAGTTTACTGGAGTACAAGTTGCCAACACTTCACCTTTTCGGATATTCCTTGGCCTTTCACTCACGTTGGCGACTCTCACAGGAATTACATCCATAGAAAGGTCCACAAGCGTAGGTGCCACCAGCACTCCCTTTAGGCTATTGCTTAGGTTAGGGTATTCAATGAGTCCAAATCGAAAACTATTGCTTTCTTCAATGGAGCCGGGTATTAATGATTCTGACCTTGAGGGAATCGATAAATCTGTTTGGGCTATTATTTGATGAGCGGATTTTACATCATTTTCAACGTTGAAGATGGCTATGTCTTCTCTCATCGAGTGCAGTTCATTAGTCTTGAAGTCAAGGGTGAAGTCGTATTTCTTTAAAAAGTCCAATCCGAGAATGAAGGGGTCCGTGATATCCGCAACGAATGCCGTATGATGGTAGGTGGCATTCCCAAACACTATTTCCAAGTCCACTTTACCCTCAATCTCAATTTTGTCGCCTGTCATAGTCTGGAGACTTACGCGTGGCGATGTCCACAACAGTTTCAATCCAAATTCACGAGCCACGTCTGTCCTAACGATTGTCACATTGGCTCCAGTGTCGACAATCAGTTTGCAAGGATTCCCATTTACATGTGCGTAAATGAAAAGTCCATCACTGCCACTACTAGAAGAGGAAATCTGAAGAGCTCTGGTGGTGGTGTTTTCCTTCCCTCGCGTAGCTTGGCGAGCCGGACAACTCCTTCGCAGGTGCCCTGCACTACCGCATTTCCAGCACTTCTGCTCTTGTTTCTTTTGAGCTGTTATGCTGTTCAGATGTCTTGCCAAGTCACCGAGTTGTCTCTCAAGTTCAGCGAGATGAGACGACCTGGAATCAGAATCCTCAGCTTCCAGAGTACGGATGGGATGGCGATCCACACGGGTTGTTCCTTGGGCGGCCTCGTATCTCATCGCATACACCAAAGCAGATTTCAGGTCGTTTACATCCGCCATCCGGAGGGCTTTCTGGATTTCAGGATTCTGAACTCCGTCGATGAAGTAGTTGAGTGCTAAGTTGTCTCGAACATCCGCAGGACAGTCGCAAAAAGCAAGATGAGACAGTCTCTCGATGTCCGCCGCAAGCTCTTGCAGGGTTTCCCCGGTTTTCTGGAAACGGGACTTCAACTGGAGTCGGCTGAAATCTTTCTGGCACTTCTCACCGAAGCGAAGCTCCAACGCAGATGTGAGGGCGGCGAAATCCAGGCGCTGGCTGTCCGGAAGGGTCTGAAGAATGTCCGCTGCGTCACCTCTCAGGGATGCTGCAAGATGGCAGGCCTTGGTAGCAGAGTCCCATCCGTTCGCTTCCGCCACTATCATGAATTGGGTCTTGTATACCTGCCACGAACTTTTCCCATCAAATGTGGCCAGTTTAATGGACGGTCGAGCAACAGATGTGGGAGCGCCAAACTGTACAGAACTGCTTTCCGCGGTCGCCAATCTCCGTTTCATGTCTTTAATTATTTCTTCCTTAAATGAAGTAAATTTCTTGTCTTCTTCTTCCAACTTATTTTCCACATTGGCGATACGCTCTTCCACAGTATCAAATTTTTCTTCCAGAGCATCAACTTTATCTCCCATGGCGGTTAGTTGATTCTCCATCATGGTTTTCATCGACGTTAGGTCACTTTTTATTTCATTTTGACTTGTAGTAATTTTAGCAGTTAAATCACTATTTAACTGTTCTTGGTTAGTCGCCAATTCATTTTTTACAGAGTTGATTGCGTCAAGAAGTTGTTTTAATTGTTCATCCATTGCGCGAGTAATCACCATAAAAATAAAGTCCAAATTCAAAAAGTCTTTATGAAAAAAATGTCCAAAGTCACACTTACTCCAAGAAATTCCAGAAGAAGCCCCACGTTGGGCGCCAAATTGTAACGGATTCGGTGCGACTTCCACTTTCTTGAAAGGATGACACAGTTCTTGATAAAAACACAGGAAATTTATTTACACTATGTACAGGAGATATCGTCAACAACTGCTAAATTATTCATCAGCAATTAAGCAATTATCACACAACACCGTAAACTCAACGTTTACACACGTATTTACTTCCAAATACGAAAACAACACAGCGAAATGCCTCGCAATAAACAGAGCAAAAATGCTCTCAGTTCGAAATATCAATCGAAACTCCCTGTTTATCCATCGCTAACGGCTTTTATAAACATCGAAGAATTTTCCACAACATTCTTTCTGCTTCCAGAAATGCGTAGACCGTTATCAAATTTTATCAATGAAAAGAAAAGGAAATAGGGACCGTATACTTTAGCGGAATGAAAAGGGGTTGTATATTCTTTACGGGAAACTATTTACAGGTTACGTTCCTACAATAATTACTATTTACAGGATTTGTAACAATATAATTCATTAATTGAAAAGTAATTATTTAAAAAAGTAATAACGAAATCTTTTAATTAAGGAATCACACATTCGTTTGTAATTTGTTGACCAATGAAATTTTTATCATTACCCTTTTAACTAATTATTTTTAATGAAATAGTTGAGGCGTCACGTGCAGGACAAAATTACCGTTTTCCGTGGAATGACCCTTAAATAATAATACATTACAAGTAAAAGGAAACATTTATAAAAAAAGAAAAAATTACCTCTTTTTTTTTTTTTTTTACCAACACACACACGCACAAATAATAGAGTGAATTACAGTCACATCCCTTCTGACCAGGGTTGCCAGACGTCCCGGATTTCAAGGGACAGTCCCGTGTTTTAAAAAATTGTCCCACGTCCCGGGGAACTTCCATACGGGACGGCTAAAGTCCCGTATTCTAGTCCATAACAATATTTAACAAAACGAGACACGATTTCTGGTGAAAAAATTAAGTAAAACAAAAGATCTTTACTAATAATAAAGCTGGAAGTATCTCTGTCTGGATATCTGAATCTCTCTATGTTGGGCTTTCTGACGCGCATTGCGCCTAGACCGTTCGGCTAATTTTCATGAAATTTGGCACAAAATTAGTTTATAGCATAGGGGTGTGCACCTCGAAGCGATTTTTCGAAAATTCGATTTTGTTCTTCTTCTACTCCAATTTTAAGAATATTTTACCAAGCAAATTATTGTAACGTGGACGAGTAAACTACCAATTTACCATACCGTAGAACTGTAACATGGGCGAGCAAATTAATATAGCAAATTGGTGAGAAATGCGTCATCCATTATTTGTAAATATACAGGGGAACCAAATGACCTTTTACTTTTTTACTACGGGCAAAGCCGTGCCGGTACCACAAGTGTGAAATAAAGAGCAATAACAAAATCACGTGGTAGCAAACGCAAAAATTATTTTCGTTTCAATTTGGTTTTTGTTTTGGTGTTAGACCATGAGGAGCTGAATGATTGCTTCCTCTTTGCTCATTGACTAATATAGGAAATATATCTCTGCGCATGCGTCGTCAATCACTATGGAAACGGTTTTTATACTTTGATCGGCGACATTTTGTAAGGTTTAATGCTTTGTTACGATTGAATTTTTCAGATTTATCATCAAGAGACGTTATACGTCGGAAAGCACCCCTTAAAAATACACCATATCCAGTAATTGATCTCAACCTCAAAAATACCCCCCCCCCTCCTTTTTTTTCACTCTTAGAAGCCTGTCCCGTATTTACTGTTCTTAAGTCTGGCAACCCTGCTTCTGACTAATCTTATTGTTTAAGCTGGCTGCTTATATTAAATTTTACATTAGATCTTAACTCTAAAATAAATTCGTTGCTCTAACGCTGGCTATTTTGTATACATTTCCCCACCATAAACGAAAAACAGGCTCTCCATTCATCTATGCAATAAACATTCATCAACACGCCTCGCAATTCTAAATCTTCCAAAAGATTCTAAAATAATAATAATCAAATCAAGTGTTGTAGAACGTCGAAAATCCAAACTAATTGGAACCTTAGGCCTGGGCTCCACATGCGCGGAAAACCGAAAGCGTCGGCATAAACGGAATTTCCGATTCAGTCGTATTTCCGCGCAACGGGTGGTTTTGAGAGCAGAAAAGACAACGCGGAATTCTAGAGCGGAATTCCAGAGCGCCATCTGCAGGTGGCTTCTGGACGCTCAGCTTTTTGTTTTGGTATCAGCGGAAAAAATGGATGATCAAGATGAAGAGATTGCCGTGCCGAATTACATTTTTTAAATTTGACCGCTGCAATTGAAAAATAAATAATTAAAATAGAATGAAAAAGGGGAAAAAAAAATAAAAAAAGCATTCTAGGCAGCTGAGGAAGATACTGCAAGAACGGGAAAAAAACTAGGCTTTCAAGCTACTTTGATAAAAGAGCTGAAGGTGAATTCTACCCATTCATGAACGATCCACTGTAGATGTTTTTATGATGAGCTTAGATTTCGTGAATTTGACATTGCTGGAGCCAAAAAAAAAAAAAAAAAAAAAAAAACACAAAAAAAAAAAAAAAGTGAATGAATAAATATTTACTGAATAAAACTCGAAACAAAACCATTCAGTGTGGGTAAGAAAAATTGAAGATCATGAAAAATTTAGATTACATACGACGTATATTATTTCTTCCCCTTTTTGGATAATGAAACAATAATAATTTCAATTATTCATTCATATTTCAATATTTTAAATTTGATTTAATATTTCATTAAGGAAAACTATTGTTTTTCTAAGAGAGCAATTTGGAATTTTAACTATTAGAATCAGCCAAAAATAGTGAAATTTTGGTGTTTTATATTCCTAAAGAAGTTTATGTGCCTGAAGAGGGGGAGGGAGCGATTTATATAAATAATATATAAGAATGTAACGTAACCAACTTAAGTTTAAAAAAAATATGATGCCTAGATTTTCAGGAAAACCACAGTAGGTTGAATAGCAAATTACACCTCAACTGTTGATATTATCCATTCATATTTCATTGATGTTAAGCCAAAACCTAGTAACCAAAGATACTAGCATTTTGCTGGTTTTATAGAATGTTTTGTTAACATTTTATTCGAATTAAATGTTCTAAGAAATTTGTTAGTAAAACTCATAAAATCAAACTGAGAACGAACATATTTATTAAATCTTAATTTTACACCCCAAAAAGTTTTATTTTTTTTCATTTCATACCATTTCACCCACAACCTTATTATATAATCATTACTGGCCTAAAATATTTTGTGTTATAAATTTTAATATATTGTTCTTAATTTTCATTGTTCACAGAATCTCATTATGTTTAATTTATTTAAATATTTTTAATTCTAATCAAAAACATTTTAATCATTCAAAGCTTGCATTTTTACAAAGCTCACTACTATTTCAAACATCAGTGAATCAAAATAACACACAAATAAATATTTTTTTTTATTTAAAAAGTTCCATTTATTTACATATTTTAACTCAATTTATTCTGCTGTATTAAAAGTTCAATGTCAGACATCGCTTCTATAATTTTTTTCTCCCTGAAAGGAATTTACATTTAACTAGAAATTTTTTGAAATGGGATCATCTTTAACTAAAAATTCTCCTTTGCTTTCTTGACAGCAAAATGGCAGTTCTACTTAAGTCATTCCTGCATCAGCATTAATCCTCCAATCCTTCTTTTAATGTGTTTACTGGATCTGAAATATAAAATAAATTTGTTTACACACAAATCAGGTAACTGCAGCAGTAGAGCCTGATGTAGATCCTTGACAGGGTCAATGGTACAGACAGAAAATTTTCTTTAGGGGTAAACTCTTTCCTAGCTTCAAAGCAAAGGTACAACAACATATGTATACACAGATGCACAACCAGTTTATAAGGGTTTATCCTTATCAGAGCTATGCTTTTATTATGGAGGTGGTCATTCATAAAGGCCAAAGTTAGTCTTCTCTTTTTTGAGGCCTCACACTTTCTCAGGAACACCCTTCTGTTTTTAATCTGAGGTGATTATTGAATAGGGCTGGGGTCTTCATAGTGATAATAATTAAAAAAAAAAAAGAAAGAAAGAAACTAATATGCAGCACAACACATAAGTATATAACTGAGTAGTGAGCAGTAGAGACAATCATTGCAGTTCAAGGGATGTTGAAAAAAGCTAAAATTCTCACTTGAATCTAATCTTTAATAGAGGGTTAGTTTTCAGATTATTTGTATAATGTTTGAAATTTGATTCAACTGAACAAACTATAAGAATATACTTAATATACTTACTAATAAGTTTTCAATAATTGGTTACAAAGCTCATTTTTGTCGTGTAATTTAGGTTTAGTCGCTTTGTTGATCAAAGCAGATAGTTTTTAATACTTCTTGATTTGAACAATCATTTCTTTGAAAGATAGTTTTGCCAAAGCAAAAATCTTTTTGGAGGGTGTCACATACAAACATTAATAAGAGATCTAATATAGAAAATGTTCAGTTAAACTATTTCCCTTTAATGATCTAGTTCTCTTTAATGATTTATTAATTAATACTTATATATAACTCTGCCAATCACTTCATCTATTTTGTACTCAAAATATTCATCATAGACTGCTTTGAGGCACTACACACTTTATCTTCAAGTTTCGAATTATTTTCTAATAATAATATAGGCTATTCAGATTTTCCAAACAATCCAAAGAAAAACAGTTAACCAGTAGGATAGGGTTCTGAAGAGAGCTCTGATTTTTTATCCAGAGCAGGAGCCGAGCAACCCCTGATCCAGCAGGCCCAGAGAAAAGGATTTCAAATAGAAACTTGGGGGACATTGATTACGAACACATTAAATGTGCCCCAGTCACCATTAGTGAACACGGACGTCAAACTCTTCAATCATTACCTTCTGGAAACCCTATGTTGATGAGAGTTCTTGTTTTTTCAACTTGTAGGAGTACCAAAGGTCTACCAAAAGGAGACTTAAGTGGCTGGCTGCTTGCCATTAATACCTGGTTTGAACAATGGTGGATTGAGAAAGATACTTATATGAAGCTTTTGCCTAACTTAAGAGGCCGTAGGCAATAAGGATGTTTTGGATGTGTTTTGGATTACTATTACAAAGTATAACATAATAATGCATCTGAAGTGGAGCATTTCAAGAAATTTTTTTAAAAATATTCTTCATTAAAAGTTTAAAAAATCAAAATAAAAAACAAAAAATTCAAACCAACTGGGCAGCTGCAATCTAAGTACCCATATTTTGTTGATCTAAAATAATAGCTGAGACTAACATTTCATTCAATCATGTTGGGCACTGCGGGTTAAGTTTTTGATCCAAGAAGTTTTCCTCGGGCTCGAATTCTGATATGAGAAATATGAACCGGGCTCGAGCTTTCAAAAATGAGCACGAACTCAGGAGTAGGGGCAGACTGGGTCTCATAGGTGTGCGGAGGGCTTCAGAAATGGGGGTACCACTGTACCAAGAAGTTGAAACTGCATTTGGAAAGGCTCCCATACTTGTTTGCTTGAGGAAAAATTTAAAATATTTTGAGTAAAAAAGCATTTTTAAAGCATATGAGGTAAGAAATTAATGAACCTACAACTATAAAATTTTAGCCACTTTTGTATTAACTTTCATTTTTATGTGCTAATGTGGGTACCACGGTACCCCTGATGCCCCCCGTGACACGCATATGCTGGGTCTACCAAGAAGGCACGAAAGTTGACTACCAAAAAGGCGCCAAAAAATAAATAAATAAATAAAACAAAGGTGCACAGGTTTGAGGGCAGGGGAAAAAAACGAAGGCACACTTAATTTTTGACATCTTGAATTCAAATAATGTTTTTCGCAATCACGAGTGTGTGTGTGTATAGACGCGTGTGTGTGTGTAGACATGTGTGAGTGTAGATGTGTGTGAGTGTAGACGTGTGAGGATAGACATGTGAGGATAGACGTGTGTGTGTAGACATGTGTGTGTGTAGACGTGTATGTGTGCAGACGTGTATGTGTGCAGACGTGTATGTGTGCAGACGTGTATGTGTGCAGACGTGTATGTGTACAGACGTGTATGTGTACAGACGTGTATGTGTGCAAACGCGAATGTGTGCAAACGTGAATGTGTGCGTGTGTAGGGCCTATAGAACTCACCACCCAGGTTTGTTCCCGCTTGAGTATGTAGAGGCTCAGGTCCAAAAATCTTAAGTTTAGCTTTGTATGAATGCAAACAATTTGTGATGACAAATTGTGGCGACAAAAATTTGTCTACCTATTAAAATATGAAACGAGCTAGACTTATTGTCGCTGTCATGATAATCTGAAAAATCAGTGGAACATCAACCTCAGTCAAGGGAGCTTAATAAGCAATTTGTAACTGTTCAAAAAAGAAGAACATCTATGATGGACAAAATGTAAGGTATTCACAGGGCCGACAAGAGGTCATCTCAACCCAGTCGGAAGCTAGTGACCCGGCTTAGAATCATGGTAGCGTGGTTAATTACAAGGAGTTGGGGATGGTCAAACTAGGATCCTGCCTTGGTTTTCCGTGATCCTGAGTATTTATAGGCAGATGAGAACGGTGGCACGAAGGGTAAACAATATCATATTTGTCAATGAAGCAATCACATGTAAGTTACATATACACAATACTAACAAGAAAGAAACATCCTTTAAATAATAGAGACGTACCGAGTAGCACTTTGGCCAAGTAGTCGAGTACCGAGTTCCAATTATGTTTCAAGAAATACCACCGACACACACGTAACAAATTATGAACTCATTGGAATAGTAGTATAGACCTCCATATCCAAATAATAGTTTTTAAAACAAAATTCCAGCTGAAATTTAACTATGCATTATTTAAAAGATTTTGTTTAAGTCAATAATTTTACAAATAAGTTATTTTTTAAAGTAAAAATAAACAAATACATAAAAGGATTAATCAAGTTGGAATTTAAAACAAATCATATCAATCTATGCTTCTAGTCCGGCAAACTTAAATAATTTTTAAAAGCAAATGAAACAACGTTAAAAGCACAAATGTGCAAGAGCACTGCAGACACGTGTTTCCGTATTACAAGGAACATCTTTTTCGGTGCATAAAATGTGAGCTAATGAATGTAAAAAAATCAGATATTTGTCAGATTTCTTTAAATCTGTAAGCTCATATTTTGTGCATTGAAAAAAGCATTCCTTGTAATGGCAAAACACGTGTCTGCAGTGTTCAGGCATATTTGTGCTTTTAACGTTGTTTTATTTTTTAAGAAAAGGTATTTTTATGCTTCTTATAAATAATTTTGAAAGCGGCAAAAATCCATTTAATATAATAAACATTTCATATTTTCTGTACTTACCTTTTTTGCCTCATTTTTAATAAATAAGTTTCATCAACTTTGGGACATTAAAATATAAGATTTACTCCATTGAAGCATAACAAACTTCATTATTCTCAAAATTTGAATTTTACTTGTAAATGAGTGCAGTATATTATATGCTTGCACTTTTTTATTAATTGTAAAATCTGCTTTGAACAATATTAAATTTTTTACAACTACTTGGTGTTGGCCGAGTACCTGATCAAAATTTGGCCGAGTACCTGATCAAAATTTGGCCGAGTACCGAGGACTCGCCAAATTGGCCGAGTACCGAGTAGTTACCGAGTGCTCGGTACATCTCTATTAAATAACCTCATTCAGGAATATGACAAATCCTGGGCACTGGTATCACCAGTGATTTTCCCATCAATTTTCCTGAGGGTATACTCTCAGTAATCCATTACGCACAATAAATGTACATGATCATATACATAATGAGTCATAATGTGAAAAATTTTGACATTTGAGGGTATACACTATTTTTGTAAAAAAATATTTGAGAGTATACGGCATATATAGAGTATACCCAATCAAGGGTGCCCATATGCAAAATTGCAAGGGGGGGGGGGGGGGCTCAGATATTTTCTCCATGGTTTAGCAGGATATTTTCCCCATAGAAACTGATTTTGGTGCAGGTTAGAGTTATTAAAATTTTACGTTTTTAATAACTTATTCATTAATGGCTGGAGAAGAAACGTTTCCACATTTTTGCAAAGAAAAAAGTACTAAAAGCAAGGAAGTTCTAATTTCAAAGGTTGGGGGGACTTGAGCTCCCCCGTAGCCCCCTATATGGGTGCCCTTGTACCCTATGGGAACACCACTGGGTATCACCCAGGATTTATCGCACAAGTGACTAAACAAACCTTGTCAAACTTCCTAAAAACAAAATCTATCAGAGTGCCACTGAACTTTACCATAAACTGAGAAATAGAGCGCCTAGTACGTACAATTTTTTTTCTAGATCTAAAAGTTTCACTTTTTGTGCATTTTTCAATAAGCAAATATTTAATGAAAACCTTATAACTACACACTTTCCAAGTTTTTACTACAAAATCATGCAAATTAGCAAATATGTTTTATCTGTCAAACTCTGTATACACAAATATACATATTGTAATGCAACACAATAATTAATGATTTCAGAGTGGTGAGAAAATTATACTCCTTCAGAAGAAAAAGTAAGGAAAAGTTTGTTATTCTCTGGCTTTATCAATATGTTAACAAAATACACCATAACAAAGTATGACCTACCTAACGCAACATTTAGAAGGTCAGCAATATTGTACTACATTACGGTGATCGGGTACAGAAGATTAACTTTTCAAAAAGGTAAAATATCAAAAGTATGGCGTCATTACATGATTTAAAACTCAAATAAACAAAAAGAATGATCAAATAAACGGCTATCAATACATGTATTAAGCAAAAAGGAGGGTAGGATTCTTCAAAATCCAAAATGAAAGAACTAACCTTGTAAGTTCGTGGAAGTATAAGTCCAGTCCAGTATTAAATTCATCATCCACCAATTCATATGATAAAGTTTCCATCTATTGTTTTTTTCTCTTCACCTCCTTTTTCTGTACTTCTGGAGCTGAGAAAAGTGAATATTTAATACAATTAAATGAAACTATGCACACATTCATTACATTACAAATTTATGATAAGTGTTCAACAAAAATTCCACTTACCGCAAATGCCACATTTTGTCCCAAGCATGGCGCATCTTATCGCTACTTTCTTCTCGTTGTTAATAACAGCAAAAATATTTCTTTAATTCTTCCATTAAAAAAAATTGATGATACAGCGATACAGCATACGTTCAACTTCGGTGGCCGCCATTGCTAATGTTTACAATCTGAAGTCGAGCTCCTATTGGCTGTTAGAATGCGGAATCCGCTGGCGGAAGCAGAAAAGTTGAAATTTTTCTACTCTCGATTCAGTCGCGTTTCCGTCGGGCAGAAACGGAAAAAAACCTGTTTTTCCGATTCCGCATTCGGTTTCAGTCGGTTTTCCGCGCATGTGGAGTCCAGGCCTTAGGTAGTGTGGATTTTCAAACTTTTCGGACTTTTCGAACCAAGAAAATACCATTTAGGAAAATAGTGTGCCATTTAACCAGATGAAGTGGTTGTATGTACATAACATACAATACAGTACACAACACTACAGTATATAATTAAAAATTTTTAAACAAAAATTTGCTCCCATTGTTTACTGAACATTTAGGAAAAGATGAAAAATATTTGCTGTTCTATATGTACTCCGAGGAACTATTTCACAGTAGTTAAAAGAAAGGAAAACTGAATGAACTTTTTAAAAATTCACACAAAGAAAGTTGAATTAATTTATGTAAGAAACGAGCTGATGTGTGCATCACATGACTTCCTTTTACACCAATTTAATGTTATTTCTCCATTATTGAAAAATTTAATGTGGTTCACTCTCTAAATGTCACCAACAGCGGCCAATTTGAAAACAGATTTAAAAAAAGAAATTTAAAAAAAAAAAAATCGCCAAATTTGTCACCAAGTGTCCACCATATTATAACACCACTTGAGTTTGCATCGAAATTAACAATGATTTCCCCCCAAAAAGGTGTGAAACACCCCCTTTGGAACATCCGAATGCAAACAAAAAGGGAGGTGCACAACTAGACCCCACTAGGAGTCTACGTATCAAATTTTAACTTTCTAGGACCTACCGTTCTTGAGTTATGCGACATACATACGGACGTCACGAAAAAAGTCGTTGTAATTAGCTTGGGGAGTGTCAAAATGGATACTTAGGATGTCTATACGTTCTTAGGCACTTATCCGCATGTGGTCGGGTTGAAAAAAAAACTGAACATTAGGGGAAGGTCGGGTAGCATCGGACACCTAAGCCATTTTAATCATAAGACTTTTTGTTTTATTTGTAAAGAATTAGTTTTTACACTAAATTATGCTGTACTAAGTTAACTGACATAAATTGTAAACTTTGGTTTAAAAAACATGGAGTCGTATTTTTTAAACAAATTTTTTGTCAAACTCTATTTTTGGCCAATTTTAAATTTTGGAGGGTTGTATCGGACAAAACATTAAAATGTTGAAATAAAAACAAATAGTTCAGAAATAACATTTTAATATGCAAAAAAAAAAATGAAACGAACAAAGTAGCTGATTTCTTAGAATAGTATACAAGTCTAAAAATGAAAAGCTTTGGTCCTATCACCCAAAATACTTTTTGGGACTAAATATCTTTCACTAGCTTCTCTAATCGTCATTTATTAAGTCCAACTTTTTTAATGGCTTCTTTCATATTTGTTTCATCCCATTTATGTCGTGATTTTCCCACTTCAACCTGTTGGACAAAGAAAAACACCGTCAGTATTTTACTTCGGTGCCAGTAACTTTGTTCGATACAACCCGAAATTGGTTTGTCCGATACAACCCGGCTGTGAAGCTACAGTTGTTTAACCACCACTTGGTTATTACTTAAGCTAGACACTTTTATAGCTCATAATACTTAAATTAATATACTATCAGTCTAAAAGTATAACAATAAAACAATATAACTTACTATATGTGTAAATATATGCCCGAGAAGCTAAGTTCGTGCACTGCAATTCTCTCAACAAACAAACAACTAGCTTTGCACCCCAGAAAGAACGGTTGATTTGAACCAATAATAAGGCGTCTGTGGCTTTCTTCCTCAATACGGCACACTATGTTGACCCAGTACGTGCTGCTCCAGGCGGCGGAATTAATAAGCAGCCCTTGTCCGATACTACCCGCTGTCCGATACTAAACGACCTTCCCCTAATTCGGGGGGTGAGAAAAATGGAAATTAAGGCCGAATTTCGAGTGAAATTTTTTTCGCGAATACAATACTTCATTTTTTGTAAAAGGAAGTAAAAAGTGACTGAAACTTATTTAAAGAAATCGCCTTTTGTGACTGAGAGAGGTTTGAAATTCTCTTGAGGTTATTAATGTTCATTGGAATGCTTTCGGATTTTTGATGTTCTATTATAGTTGATTTCGGATATTCAGGCGCCATCGGAATTCAGTGTTTTTGTCTGAACGGATAATAAATTTAAAAATTAAAAAGCAGGAAAATAATTTTTTGTGTGCTGATGTTTGATGAACTTCTTTTTTAAAATTTGACAGAGTAAATTTAATTTAAAATATTTTGAGATTTCAGTATTTATATTTTACAGGAACAATTAAATTTATTTTGGGTGTCACCCTGTGCAAATGTCCCTCGTTGTGATGGTACAGTATTTAATAAATTAACTGCAATTTTAAAGTGTTGGGGGGGGGGGTCTGAATATTTTTTATAAACTTTTAAATCCACTTTGGTGTCACCCGGTTTAAGTGCCCCTCCCCCCTCTGCCCCCATGGTGATGCTACTGCGTTTGTTAAAGTGAATATAATTTTAAATGTTAGGGAAACTATTATCAGAAAGTATTTACATTTAGGAAGTAACCTCCTCCCTCCCCGCCCAACGTTGTGACGCTATTATATATAGCATAATTATATGATGCATTCCTGATGTAAGATGAATTTTTCATATGCCAGTTTAAAAAAATGTTTTAAGGTAAAACACCAGTAGTGGCCAGTGCTTCAGTAATGGTCACTTCAAGTTTACTTATACGAACAATAATAATGTGATTTTTATTGGTACTTAACGTAACTATCATATTGAATCAATTTTATTCATCAGTTATTTAAATTTAAAGTAACTAATGTAAATTTTTCGAATGGGAAAATGTAAATAGCCACTACTGAAATTTTCCGAGTTTGGAGTGGTCATTGCTGAATCAAATTTGAGGTTTGGGGAAAAATTGATAAAAATGGAATAAATTGGAATTCTGGCATTTTAAGAAATTAGAACGAGGAAGAGTTGAGCTATAATACGCTCATTGAGTTTCAAGAGGGGAAATCAGGGTTCTCAGATATGTATATCAGTCGATATATATCATGATACGTATCACGATATATATCTGATATTTATTTTTTCAACTACGGTATTCTCAATGTAAAAATTATATTAATCATAGTAACATCGTTCATTTATTATTAACAATAATCAAAAAGTTATGTACTATATTTTTATGATGTGTTAATACATCATTAATATAACAAAGTAATATAATATTCCTTTTTTATTTTATATTCATAAAATTATTAGTAATGTAACAGTTTTAATTCATGTTAAAAGTGCCTAAATTAAATGTTAAACATTGGTCAGAAAAAAAGAAAATGTCTTGTGACTGTGCACCAACTAATGCATATTTATTATTTCTGAATCATGTAACTGTAAAAGTAGCTAACAGAAGAAAAATGAGTAAAACAGCTAATGCTAAATTAGCACCATTAAAATTGATAAAAATGTTAATTGAAATCTTATATAATTAAAAACTGAGCGTACCTATGTACCTATGTATGTAACTATGTATGTATGTAAGCATGTATGTCCAAGTTATTTCTTTTGAACAACAGTGAACTGACCATCGAACCAAGTATCGATGGATTCGTAATCTTCCCGCCTTTATATTTGGCTATTTAACATAATCTTCCGGTAATAATTAGCGGAGATATCAATTAAAAACTATAATAATTATGACACTTAGATTTGGACATAAATTCCTATTTTATGAAGGCTTTCCTGCATTTAAATTGTTATTTAGTGCCTCATCTCAGCTTTCCGTAACAATGCTTTTTATCGTTATATATTAATAGGCAAGCCGTTTTCTTTCGGTACCGATTTTTCTTCTGTTTGTGAACCAGTTTCCTTCATTCTTTTTTCGTTCAGTAGCTATTGTCGAGTTTTAGTGTCATCAACAAAAACGTTTGAAATCGAACGCTAATTAACGGAGATATTAATTAAAAACGCATTTTCGTCCTAAATTGCTCTTTCTACGCGAACGGGTGATCCAATTTTTTCGAATTTGATATGGTTGGAAAGGTCTCTAAAAAATACTCCTAACGAAAAAATTGTCAGGGCGCCCAAGGTCCAATAACCTAAATCCACTAGAAAAAAAGTTATAAGCGTTTTTTAGCTAACGAAACTCAAAAATTTTAATCTTATCTCATTTCCATTGTTAAAATTCATTGTTGGAAGCGTGAAACATTAAATTTTAATTCATTTTTCAAACTGCTTTTTCTACACAATGCATTTTAATGCTTCGAGCTTGGTATGGTTGGAAAACTCGTGAAAAATACTTTGAAACACGTTCTTCCCGGTTTACCGAACGAAAACGCCAACAGGCTAGAAGCAAACCAAAAAAGAAGAAAAAAATATTTGTAAAAAATAAATTAAAAAAAAGAGTTAAAAATAAAAAAGGAAAAGAGGGTTTAGAAAAATTTGGGGGGGGGGGGGGATAGGCACCCCTGGTTGCAAACAACAGTGCCGAAGATCGAACAACGTATGGAAATTCTGAGCAATATGAGCACGGAAAATCTGTGAGAGAATTCATTGAGTACAATTTCGAATTCTTATCAGCACGGAACAGCAATGGAATACTTTGATATAATTACAGTGCCGACTGAGAAGCACGTCTTCTGCTCAACGAGTCAGCGAAAATAAGCATTTTTATTTAAATATAATAGATATGTATTTGGGATTGGTTTAAATTAACTTATCAATTCGCTATATGGGCAATTCCATGAAACTAGAGACATCACAGTAAAAAAAAAAACTTCATTGTATCAGTAACCTTTTTCTTTCATAGGAGGTTTAAAAGACTGTATTTTCATAAAACTATGCGAAAAAAGTTATCAGCACATTTTTTATCAGTTTTATAGGCAAATTTTGAAAACACTTCTCAGTGCCCATGTGTCGTTGCATTAACGATTCTTAAAGTTACTCTTTTTTTTCACTTAGAAAATTAATTGCTTTGTCTATAATCTTATTTTTTCTTGAAATGTGGTTTATCTAGGAAGAGATTAGACAACAAAAAAACTTTAAACTGTTATATTTGTCTTGTAGCAAATGTCTTTAAACTAGGGTTCATACTAATGTAACATCAGTCACAAAATTGTATAAAAGTTTGCAATGCTTAAACAAAAACAAACCCAAGTTCATAAAATGTCATATTCTCTTCATTTATGATGATATCCTTTAGTATTAATCCCTTAAATATTTAGAAGTAGTTGAATTTAATTATTTAAAGTTATTTAAAGTATGTAACATCAGTCACAGTAACATCCGTCACATTTCTGTTTTCGTTAATAAACCTCAAACAAATTGTACAAACAGCATTGACTGCCGCAGAAAGGCAAAAAAAGAGGCGATATAAATTAAGAAATGAAGGAAAACATGAAAATCACAAAAAGTAAAATAAAGTAAAAACTAAAAAGAGTGGATGATAAAAAATAAATAAAATAATTTTTAAAAATCTAGCATAATTACCAAAGTTGGTTTAGAATAAAACTAAAAAGAGAAATTAGGTGAAGAAATAGAACAAGTATAGAACAAATTTAAAGTATTGAAGTCCCAGCTTAAAATGAGCAGTTGCATTGCCTCACTTTAAAATAATGAAACTTTGGTAAAATATGCGCTCTTTGTTATATTTTCACAAAAGAAAACAGTTGCTGTAAAAAATTTTCTGGCATGAAATTTGATAAACAGATAGTCCTAGTTCTTCATGCAGTACGTTTGAATAAAAGTGCTATATCATCGATACAGAAATATTTCTAAATGTCACAACTTCATGCAAATTTCAGAGCTATCACCATCCGGCTTGCAATCATGTTATAAAGAATTATATTCGAGTGATACTTTTTTTTTTAATTCGAAATCTGTATTAGGTGTTTAGCAACGACCCTTTTTTTTTTTTTTTTTACAGTAAAGGAGGGAATCACTTCCAGCAGAACATGTTCCAAAATTGTTGACTACAAATGGAGAACGGATTCTTAAAGAATATGACAAACAATCGTATCACGAGAAGTTAGATGCATTGAAACTGAAAACTAGGAGTATTTAGTAACTGTCAAGATTCAAGCAGTAGAACATTGGAAGTAGCCTGTCAATGTGGATGAAATTTATTATTCACATGAGAAAGGTTAAAATATTTAGCGCACTAGATGTTGTAAAGGCAAGCTGACATTTTATTTTGTGAAATACATCAAAAATATAACTTTAAAAACTTTATAAATAAACTTTTCTGGTATTTTAAATACAATTTTAAAATTTTAAATGCTAATTTTATTTTCAAGGAGAAATAATTTATAATTACAGCAATTTATTGTAAATGTAACATCAGTCACAAAATCTTTGTGTCATCAGTCACAGGTGTTAAATAATTTTTATACTTTTAGTTTTTAAGTTATTTCAATAAAACAAAGTGTTTTCATCAAGACTAAAATCTACTTTAAGGGGAAAAAAATCTGTTTAGATTTTACGTCATTAGTTTGAAGAGGATTTCAAATTGTATATAAATCAATTTTCGTTTTTTTATTCCCCTTAATTTCACATAAAAAAATTTCATCAAGTCTGAAAACAAGTGTGGGGCCAGTGATGTACCATATCATGATATTTTAGATCAATTTCAGGAGAAACAAAATTTAATTTCAAGACAGTGCTGAATTTGTAAGTTAAAAATAGAATCAAATTGTAACGTCAGTCACCGTGAACAGACCCATATGCATTATCAAAGTTTTTTGAACAAAAGCATTTTTATGCCTTTCAGGCACTAATTCGGCCTTTGACGATCAATTTACTTTTACGTTTTGTAATCATCAACAAACGTAACTTTAAAACTAAAGTGATTTTGGGGGCAATAGATAGTCATTGAAGATTCAGATGCAATGGCAAATAAATTGCCAAGAGATATACACTTAAATTGAAAAACAAAGTTGAAAACAACAATTGGAGCAATGTAAAAGTTTTAAGTCTCAAATTGTACCTATCCCTTTTCCGAAAAATGTTCACAATAATTAAAAAATATACTATTTCCCCTTTAGAAAAGTCTCAATATATGAGGGGGAGGGGGACGACACTCTGCGCTATCATTTTATCTGAATTTATTTCTTAATTTTTATAGAAAAAAAGTCAACAAGAAAGCAAAGGTGCTGGAAGTGGTGTCGAAATCCTTGTGAATGAGCCATACAATGATGGTCCTGGTGGCTGTGGGCAATATACTCACAAAGTGTATCATGTTGGAAGCCATCTCCCAGGTAAGATTGAATTTTGTATAGTAAAAGCTGCTTTTCTCATAATTCATTAAGGAATTGAAAGAACGAACCGCAGAACCTTGATTAACTAATGCAACCTCCCCCGGTAAATCGAAAATTCTAGATAAAAAGGGAGAATTTAAGGGGGGAAAACCAGTTTAGGAGGTCCAAATTTTAATGGTTTTTTCCGTGAATTTTTTTAACAAGAAAGAAATAATCAGAATTTCTTTACACTTGGTGGATATTTTATTCATCTTTTGAAATCAACCTTGTAGTTTTTTGAAGTTATTTCCAGCAGAATTAATGGAGTTAGAAGCTGCTGTCCATGGGCGGTCGCCATCAGAGCTTGTTGCTAGTAGAGAGGAAATCAGAGCATGGGCATTACCGAAGCCACAGTTTTTGTTTGTAATAATTACAATTTTTCTTTCTCGTAAACAGTGGCGCCGACTCCATGGGGCCTAAGGGGGCCCGAGCCCCCTCAAAAATTTTTTGAGGGGGCAGAGTCCCCCCAATAATTTTAGAAACTTTTCGGCTATTTAATGCTTTCTAAACTCAAATTTGTCTTAGTATATTTTATTTTCCTTGTTTGGAGATAAATACCTTGTAAAATACACTCCGTAATGAGTTAAAACAATTATTATAGTAAAAAGCAGGTTAACTGAAATGCAGAAGCGATTGAACAACTTGGCTGTTCTTCATGACCACCGAGATATTTTGGATTAATTGAATATTTGACAAGTCGTCATCGACTTCAAATTCAATAACCTAGTCAGGCGATCGACATTTGCACCTTTCTAAAGACATCCTTAATATTGGTGTTTAGAGCAATTTTAAAAATCTCTGTAAAATAAAGAATTAACTACATACACAATGTTAGATTAAAATTTCGAAATATTAGTACTATTATTTTATTACCGTAGTACTATAGTACTGCATTCGTTTTTTTTTTCAAATACTTAAATATTTTTAGGGTATAAGACTCTATAAAAACCGGCTATTTGCATACTATATTAACTTTATTAACTAATATTAAACAAATTAACTTTGGGATATTATTTTTATTTAATGAGCTCTGAGCCTTATTCAAAGCAAGTTTAAATTAGCTATTTCACTTATTAATCAAAGTGCGACAGCAATATTTTATGATTTATTTTTTAATGATAGTTTAAGATTTATTTAAATATAATTTCAATCTTTTTATAGATATATATTCACTGTTCTGTAATAATCTAAAAACAAAATTTTTGTACTATAAATTAAATTAACTTTTTACAAAAATACCGTACAAGTGTTTTTTTTTTTTTTTTTGTTTTCATTTTTCAAAGCCAAAACGTGTGTCGAGTTAGCGAGAATCAAGTTTTCGGGATTCTAATGTTGATAATATATTGCTCTAAAATGCTTAAAAAAAGTGTAAAACTTTTTCCATCTCCAGTTTAGAAAAATTCCTGGGTTAGACCCGTGGTATGCCCCCCACCCTACCATTTTTTTGTGGGTAGGCGCCACTGGGAGTGCCCTTCCATGCAAGTCAAAGTGCCCTACTTTATATCAATGCCTAGCCACGGCACTGCACGACGACTTCCCCAAAATAGAACTGTAAAAATGTCCCTCACTGAAGACAAGTGACATGATCTAATTGAACCAGAAAATTTGCGTACCAATTCGAAGATTGACTTTGAAAACGCTATGCCACATATTGTTTGTTTGTATAAATCAGAAAATATGTAAATTGGCATTTTCAAAGTTCAAAAATCTGAACTTTTATTTATTTATTTATTTATTTATTTTTTCTGGAAAAGGGCAAGGGGGGGGGGGGTGTCCGCGGGATTACATAGCCCCTGGATCACTGGTGACGTTTAGCCCCCCCCCCCACCCCCAATAATTTTTACAAGTCGGCGCCCCTGCTCGTAAACAACATCTATTTCTTAAGAATGTAAACCTAATTGTGATCAAAAAAATTCAAAATTGCACGTTTTTGAAGTGTTTGGGGAGAATACAATCTTATGTGTTTTTCAACCATGTTTTTTCACATTTCTTGCATTAAAAAAAATCATTTTTATTAATATCATCAAAGGGTTAAGTTCATCAGGGGTGCCCACTTAGGGGAGCGGGGGTCATGGTGCAGACTATGCCATTGAAATTTTTAGTGGGGGGGGGGGGGGGGTGTTTTGAAGGGTATTTTTCACTTTTTTTGGGGGGGGGGGATAGGGTTGTCCAAAATTTCAAAGGTGAAAAATTTTTTGTGTCTTACCTCCCCCCATTTGGTTCCAATGCATTAAAAAATAAATCAGACAAACTTTTAAAACATTTCGATAATATTAAGAGGTAGATCAACGCCGTTGAAGTTTTCATCATTGCTGAATAGAGCACGTTCGACACTCGGCCATAGACCAAACTAAGGTAAAATGCAATGGCTATATTTATTGACAAGA
This sequence comes from Uloborus diversus, assembly GCF_026930045.1. Taxonomy (NCBI): domain Eukaryota; kingdom Metazoa; phylum Arthropoda; class Arachnida; order Araneae; family Uloboridae; genus Uloborus; species Uloborus diversus. The sequence goes on from NC_072732.1 coordinate 140,035,126, forward strand.
AAACAATCGCGTTACAAAATCAACAGTGAAGAGTTTGGGTTGTGAAATAAATGATATTATTTTAAGTAGAAGTTTTTTCCGCTGAGAGAGGAAGAAACACCACACTGATATGTTTCAGCAGCTGGAAACAGAGTTTTAGAAACTGATTGCTAAATTAACAGTTCACGCATGTAGTTAATTGTTGCAAAACTTAACTGACAAAGAAAAAGTTGATAGACTTCTTGTCATAGTAGCTGGGGAAAAGGTCCATCAGTTACTTACAGTGGCTAAACTTGTTTCTGCTATTTGCTTTGACTCAACGTGTGTCAATACCGGCGAAAGCAATGGTACAGTGTTATACTAGAGCAAAAACTCAGTGGCGGCTTGTCCCTTGAAAAAGTGAGGGGGCCAGATCATGGGTGCACTCGCCCCCCCCCCCGGTTTGTGAGAAAAAAAATAGGAATTTTTCTAGAATATATTTTTAATATTTAATCTTTCTTAAAATATTTATTTGTGATTAAATTCATTTTAAACACAGGACAAACTACAAAATACATAAACTACTAAATAAATCGCGAAAGATATTAATATTATTTTTATATGGTGGCCGGCAGAGTGGTTCACTTTTACCTCCTGACTTTCAAAAACTTGTTTTTTAGTTTAATTAATCAGATAGGGAAAAGCTACCAAATACATCACGAAAATTATTAATCTCGCGTTTACTTCCAGTACACTTTCCGGCGCTGCAGTACGCCTTCTTTGCAGCACCGATAAGGGATTGGAAGGGAGGCACTTTAACCCCCAGGCTTTTCAAAATAATTAATTTTAAAAAGCAATATTAATCTAATATTTTTAAGAGTAACATTATTATTATTCTTTTAATGACTAATTATTTTGAATGAGTAAAATTAATTTTATTTTAAGCAAGACCAAATTGCATAATTGCAAAAATATTCTGATCAGAGAAATATGTAAAAACCATAAATTATATATATTCGCTTTAAAATAAATAAAATAAAAATAGATGAACTAAATTTTAACATAAATAAATTTAAAAAACTAGTAAAAAAATATTCTTGCGATTTACATGCAGGTGTACCCTTCTGCATATGAATTTGCCAGCTCCCATGGGTCATATTCAGAATTTTTATGCAGACAAAGAAAAAAAAAAAGATATCGAACTCTTTTCTATTTTCTTCAAATTATTGATAACTTGTCACATTTTCTTTAGTACTATATGAGCAGAAATTTAAAACAAGTAATAATTTTTGTGTAACAATGGGGAGACATTTTTTGAAAATCTTGAAACTACATATGCACACACGTACATACAGCAGTGGTGCAATTAGAAAATAGTTTTAAGGGGAGAGGATCGGGGCATAATAGGAAAAAAATCTTATAACTTTGATTGATTTGACTTGCTCATCAGATCTCTCAATTTTGAAACTTATAGGTTTAAAAACGCAATTTTAGATGGTTTTTGGTCATGTTAGGGGAAAGAACGGTACAGGGGACTCCGTGGAAATTTGTTGCAAATGAAGTCTTAAAATGTGGTTATACACCATGTTTATTGACGTTAGGGTAAGGGATGGAGCTCCGGGACTCTCCATGATCGTTTTTTTTTTTTAAATTTTTGAAAAATAAATTGAAATTAATTCCTCCTCCTCCCCCCTCCATTTTTTCAAAATCGCAATTCCAGGAGTGCAATTGTTGACAAACTTTGAAGATTTTTACGGGAAGGGGTTCTGGAGCTCTCCCCTAGATTTTTTTCGAAATTGAAGTCCTAAAAACATAAGCACAATATTTTATGATAATATAAGAGAGGGCCACTTAAATTTTTCATAAGTGGCTGTTTAAAAAACCTATTTTTTGATGATATTAAAGGAAGGTGGTTTGAGGGCCTGTTCAAATTCAGAGCTTCGAATAAATTCGTATTCAGTAACGAACACGACTTTTTGTGACAACCTTTATAGCTGGAGAAAAAAGGAATGGGAAAAACAACACACACTTTTTTTTTTCTTTCTTTCTTTTTTTTTTTAACAATGCTGCCGTATTGTCTCCTACCGACCGAGGAATTTCTGTTGGGTTTTTAACAATACTCTGGAGAAAAAGGGAAAACGGACAGGTCCTGGGACAAATGTCTTGTGTTAGTGATTGACCAACTTCATGCCGATCTTTCTTGAAGGAAAAATTGAGAATATTAGAATACACATTTCAGGGGGAAAATGCAGCAAAGAGTATTTTTAAAAATATTTCCTGACCGCCCCCCCCCCCCCTCCTTTTCTGCCGTACATACAATCATTTTTTTTAATTTCAAGCAAGCAGGCACAAAAAAATGTAAAAAAAGAAAAATAAATAAAAAGTTTTAAATTATGGTCTAAAAAAAGTAAAGGGGGCCGGGCCCCTTCTGGCCAGTCCCACGAGCCGCCCCTGCAAAAACTGTAGAAGTTGCTATATTTTCCATGTCGATACACATTATGGATTTAATAATTGGTGTGGTGTTTTATAAATGCTTGTTTTTCTTCCGAACCTTATATGTAGCTCTTTAAAAAAATCCAATTCTACTGGGAATTAATAGATAAAGACAGATACGTTATGTGAATCAACAATAAGGACATTTTGAACAAGTGACTGATTAAAGGAAAATACTGTTACAAATTCTGTAAATAGTAATTATTGTAGTAACGTAACCTGTAAATAGTTTCCCGTAATGAATATACGACCCCCCTATTTCTTTTTTGTTCATTGATAAAATTTGATAACGGTCTACTATTTTCCAGAAGTGTTTGGAATCTTGTGGAATATTTGAGAGATTTCTTTCGATGTTTATAAAAGCATCCCACGTGATAAAAAGTGAGTTTCGATTGAGAATTTCTACTCAGAGTGTATTAGCTCTGTTTATTGCAAGGCATTTCGCTGTGTTGTTTTCGTATTTGGAAGTAAATACGTGTGTAACCATTGAGTTTACGGTGTTGAGTGATATTTGTTTATTTGCTGATGATTAATTCAGCAGTTGTTAACGATTTCTCCTGTACATAGTGTAAATAAATTTCCTGTGTGTTTAATCAAGAACTGTGTCGTCCTTTCAAGAAAATTGGAAGTCTCGCCGGATCCGTTACAATTGGCGCCCAACGTGGGGCTTCTTCTGGACTTTCTTCGAGTAAGTGTGACTTTGGACATTTTTTCATAAAGACTGTTTGAATTTATAGACTTTGTTTTTATGGTGATTACTCGCGCAATGGATGATCAATTAAAAGAACTTCTTGACGCAATCAATGCTGTGAAAAGTGACTTGACTGAAAGTTTTGCGGTTAATCAAGACCAATTAAAAAGGGATTTGACTGCAAGTTTTACTGCAAATCAAGAACAATTGAAAAATGAATTGGCGGCTAATCAAGAACAATTGAAAAGTGATTTATCGGTGCTGAAAAATGACCTAGCTTCTAACCAAGAGGAAATTAAAAACGATCTTACTTCGGTAAAGACTGTGATGGAAAATAAATTTAATGAGATAGAGCATCGAGTTGATGCTATTGCAGGAAAGTTTGAGGCAGTTGAAGGCCGATTCATCGCAGTGAAAAATAAAATCGAAGAGAAATTTGAAGAAAAATTGAGTACCGTTGAAGGCCGATGCAATGCTGTAGAAAATAAATTGGAAGAAGAAGATAGAAAATTTCATCAACTTAAAGAAGACATCTTTAAAGACCTGGAAAGGAGATTGGCGACCGCGGAAAGCAGCTCTGTAGTTTGGCGCTCCCACATCGGTTGCTCGACCGTCCATTAAACTTGCCACATTTGATGGGAAAACTTCGTGGCAGGTTTACAAAACTCAATTCATGATAGTGGCGGAAGCGAATGGATGGGACTCTGCTACCAAGGCCTGCCATCTTGCAGCATCCCTGAGAGGTGACGCAGCGGACATTCTTCAGACCCTTCCGGACAGCCAGCGCCTGGATTTCGCCGCCCTCACATCTGCGTTGGAGCTTCGCTTCGGTGAGAAGTGCCAGAAAGATTTCAGCCGACTCCAGTTGAAGTCCCGTTTCCAGAAAACCGGGGAAACCCTGCAAGAGCTTGCGGCAGACATCGAGAAACTGTCTCATCTTGCTTTTTGCGACTGCCCTGCAGATGTTCGAGACAACCTGGCACTCAACTACTACATCGACGGGGTTCGAGTTCGGAAATCCAGAAAGCTCTACGGATGGCGGATGTCAAAGACCTGAATTGTGCTGTTGTGTATGCGATGAAGTTGGAGGCCGCCCAGCAAGCAACCCGCAAGGATCGCCATTCAATCCGCGGCGTGAAAACTGATGAGCTTGATCCGGTTTCGTCACGTTTTGCTGAACTTGAAAAGCAAATAAAAGAAATTGCAGGAACCCTCAAAAGGATTTCGGCTCCCAAGGACCAAAATCGACAACCAATTAAGTGCTGGAAATGTGGCGGCGAGGGTCACTTATGAAGAAACTGTGACGCTCGCCAAGAAACCAGAGGGAAGAGCACCTCTCTGTCTCAGCTCCAGGAAAACTAAACCATGGCAATATCGCGGGGCGGAGGTCGCCAAATTGGAATGAGCCCAATCTTAAAGTTTTCCAGATTTCATCGACGTGTGGCGGCAGTAATGGACTGTTTGTTTACGCATATGTAAACGGTTTTCCCTGCGAACTGATTATTGACACTGGGGTCAATGTTACAATCATTAGAACAGATGTGGCTCGTCAATTTGGACTCAACATTCTATGGACGCCGCCCTGCGTTACCCTCCAAACTGTGACAGGTGACAAGATCAAGATTGAAGGTAAAGTAAACTTAGAAATTGTGTTTGGAAATGCCACTTACCATCATACGGCATTCGTTGCTGCTATCACAGACCCCTTCATTCTCGGATTAAACTTTTTAAAGAAGTATGACTTCAACCTCGACTTCAAGACTAATGAGCTGCACTCGATGAGAGAAGACATAGCCGTTTACCCCGCAGAAAGTGATGTAAAATCCGCTCATCAAATGATAGCCCAAGCAGATTTATCGATTTCCTCAAGGTCAGAATCATTAATACCTGGCTCCATTGAAGAAAGCAATAGTTTTCGATTTGGACTCATTGAATGCCCCAACTTAAGCAATAACCCAAAAGGAGTGCTGGTAGCATCTACGCTTGTGGACCTTTCTAAAGATGTAATTCCTGTGCGAGTCGCCAACGTGAGTGAAAGGCCAAGGAATATCCGGAAAGGTGAAGTGTTGGCAACTTGTACTCCAGTAAACTGCATTATTAGAAGAATCAATTCCCACGAGACTGTGTCTTCTGAGTCCTTGACATCGAAGTTAAATGGGAGTACACCCTTATCGAAAGATCAAAGAACTGCTGCGGAACAATTGGTGGATGACTTCAAGCATCTGTTTTCATCTACATCGGAGGATGTTGACCGTACGAATTTAACGCAGCATAGGATTTACACTGGAGAACACCCCCCTATTAAACAGCATCCAAGACGACTACCGTTCGCCAAGAAAGAAGAGGTTGAGACCCTCCTGAAAGACATGAAGGAGAATGATGTCATCGAACCCTCGTCCAGTCCGTGGGCCTCTCCCATCGTCTTGGTCCGAAAGAAAGATGGCTCCTCTAGATTTTGTGTCGATTACCGACGGTTGAATGAAATCACCAAGAAAGACAGTTACCCTCTTCCACGGATAGACGACACCTTGGACACTCTTTCCGGACACAAGTGGTTTTCGACCCTGGACTTGAAGAGCGGCTACTGGCAGGTTGAGATACACCCTGATGACCGACAGAAGACAGCGTTTACAACTGGACAAGGCTTATGGCAGTTTAAAGTGATGCCCTTCGGCCTCTGCAATGCACCAGCTACGTTCGAGCGTCTTATGGAGACAGTGTTAAGAGGACTTTCCTACGATTCCTGTCTGGTCTACTTAGACGATATCATCATCGTGGGACGCAGCTTCGAAGAACATCTGGCTAATCTGGTGTGCAAAAGCTTAAGGTGCTGCAAAAGCTTAAGGAAGCCAATCTGAAGTTAAGCCCGGCCAAATGTAATTTGTTCCGCCGGGAAGTGAACTACCTTGGTCACATCATCTCTTCTGAAGGTGTACAAACCGATCCAGAAAAGGTATCTGCGGTCAAGAGTTGGAGTCGTCCCGAAAACATCCATCAGCTGCGAAGTTTCCTGGGGCTCTGCACGTCTACAGGAAGTTTGTGAAGGGTTTTTCCAACGTTGCACGACCTTTGCATAAGCTGACGGAGAGCAAGCAAAAGTTTGAATGGTCCAAAGAATGCGAAGATGCATTTCTACGACTGAAGGAGGCTTTAACATCAACGCCTATCCTCAGCCTGAAAAATCCTTCATCCTGGACACTGATGCGAGCAACAAGGGCATCGGAGCTGTTTTATCCCAAGAAATTGACGGCAATGAACCTGTCATCGCTTACTGGATCAAATGCTTATCAAAGTCGGAGCGAAATTACTGTGTCACCAGAAAGGAGTTACCGGCCATAGTAAAAGCTCTAGAACACTTCCATCATTACCTCTACGGCCGAAAATTTCTGCTTCGGACAGATCATGCCTGGTTAACTTGGCTTTTGAACTTCAAGAATCCAGAAGGCCAGATAGCCAGGTGGATACAGGGGCTCCAGGAATATGACATCGAGATCAAGCACCGGAAAGGGTTGTCTCATGGTAATGCAGACGCTTTATCAAGGAGACCCTGTCCTGAGAACTGCAATTATTGTTCCCGAATCGGAACAGTATGGAACGACTAGCCCTACTGCCTATCAGGTGACAGTGACTCCAACATCACCAGAACCTGATCCATGGAGTGACGACCAAGTTCGAAAAGATCAACTTGAAGACCCCGTGTCAAAATATTTGATATTTTTTTATTTGTTTTCTTGACTGGGGAAATGATATTAATAATACTTACCTATTTTTATGTTGAGGGGACTCTCCATATCTTGACGCCGCACTAATTAAATAGTCCCAAAACTTTCGTTCTTTCCTGCATGCGTAGTAAAGAGAAATGTAAACAAACCGCACGGTGCTTGATTGACGGTTCAGTTAAAAATCACAGTGAAAAAAAATCTTGTTCCCTCAATGTAACGTTTCAACGAAATTAAGTGTTGCCAAAAATATTTTTTTGAGTTTTCATAGTGAATTTCATCGAACATGCAACAAAGAATATGTAAATTGTGTGGAACGTCCATCGAAGCAGTATTTAAGCGGTGGACATCCGTCCATCGATCTCGCTTTCCCCTGTTTCAACTACCAGGATGTCTCCTCCGGCATAAGTTGTTGTAGTGGGGCTACCAGCCGATGGATCTATCGTCCTGTTGATGATGGAATAGCGTTCCACTTGATTTACATGCCGAATGAATTGGGCCGGCCGGCCTTACGTGGATGTTTCAAGTCTTCGTTTGGAATCAACTGGCGGAAGATGATTCGAGATCGCTGGACTGTTTTTCCATTATCGAGATGAACTTTTTTTAGGAGCACCTGTGGTATAACTATTCTTTTTATTGTTCATGTTCGCTGCAATATTTTTACTATTGCTGGATAGGATTCTGCAAGAATAATATATTTTAAGAAGCCTTTTTTTCTTGTTAACATGTTGTATTTTTTATTACTAATAAATGTTAATGATTTACTTAAATATGCTTTTCTAATTTGACTCAACCAAGACACATTTGTGAGGTCCACCAAGAACTTTAATTAGTTTTTCCTCCTGACATTTGGTAGCAGAGTTCGTGGTTACCTCTGTGTCTTGGTATTTTGAGTTAATATTTTAAAAATGGAAAAAGATTATAGAAGTATTAAAAAGTTAAATAACCAAAACTGGTCAACATGTCAAGGGATATGAAAATGATTCTTATAGAGAGGGACCTGTGGGAAATAACAAAAGATAAAACATTAAATCGGGAAGTGCCCGAAAACAAAAAGAAAGCCAATCAGGCTTTGGCATTAATTTATTTAAATATAAATGATGAACTTAAACCATTAATATTTGAAATTGAAGATCCCCAGGTCGTTTGGGAAACCAGGGCTGCGGAGTCGGAAGGAAAATGACCGACTCCGACTCCTGGATTTTGAAACGCCCGACTCCGACTCCAACTCCGACTCCGACTCCGGATTAAAAAAATAATAATAATTGTATTTTTTCAACTCCCTCGCTCTCTTCAGGGGAAGGGGGAAAACCTCTAAACAGAGATTGAAATATTAATTCCTTTTTATGAAAATTTCGCATTTTGTTTTTTATTGTAAACCTAAGACGCGTACAACGTTAGAAATTCAATTTAAAGATCAAATTTTCCAATAGTTACGAGTTAAAAAGTGAGATGACTTAAAAATCCCTTTTAAAAAATTTGAAAAGGATTATCTGTAATTTGCCCCCCTGTAATGTTTAACAAATAGATATTGATCAAATCGTGTGCTTTCAATTTTTTAAAGCTGTAACTTGAGAGAAAAAAAGCTTTTTTTTCTAAATCCAAGTTCTTGAGAGGGGGTGGTTCGCCCCGGGTGACACCCATCTGGTAGATGACACCCAAAGTTAATTTCAGAGTTTATAAAAAATACAAATACTTTAATTCTGAAAATTTTTGCGAATATATTTTAAATTATATTTTATCAATAAAATTTCAACGAAAATAGGGCACATATACGTCAGGAGCTAATTTTACACAAAATGCGGCGGCATATAAATTTGTACGAATAGCGGTTACTATACCTATATTTCTTCTTCGCCAAATTTTTAATTTAAATTTTATTGGCTGCTTTGAATTAACCTTAATATGAAGATTTTAAGATTAACTGCAATTATTGAGTGTTGTAATCAAGAAATCATTTACACTTATTTTGTTCCATAGTTTTTAGTGAGAACCAAGCTTATAGAAATATTCTTAATAAAGAAAAAAACATTAGATTATTTCATCGAATCTTTTGGATTCGTACTTTCGCGCCAGAACTTCTTTGAATTTGCCGTTTACCCTTAAACGCTTCAACCTTAGCTACTGGCCTCAATTTAATAATTTGTTACGTTTCTTTTACTATTTTATAATTGAGATCGAACAAAACACTATATTTCTATTTTTATTTGAAAGTGATTACTTGAAAATGTTAGGCAACAAAACCGTTTGCTGACAGTTGCTATTAGTTAAGTTAAAAAGCAAGCAAACTAGGGGGACAGCTACAGAAAGTTCGATAAGCACTCAAGCTAGCTGATTGCCATAATGGCAGTTATTTCCTTATTAGTATCTTTTTATACATGTAATCGAACCAATTGGTAGTCCGTTTTTAAAAAATGCAAGGAGAGTCAGGGAAAAGGAAAGAAAAAAAGAAACCCGGAGTCGGAGTCGGAGTCGGCATGTTTTCTAACGACTCCGACTCCAACTCCTTTACCCCTAAATCAGTCCGACTCCGACTCTTCGACTCCGACTCCGACTCCACAGCCCTGTGGGAAACTCTCAAACAAAATTTTGAACCCTCATCCCTGGCCAGAGTTGCTAGTTTATGGGAAGAATTTTTTTCATGTAGAATCCTAGAAAACGAAAGTATTGGGATGTTTGCATGAACGTTAAGGATAATTTTAAAACAGTTACAAGAAAGTAATTATGTAATGGATGAAAAGTTACAAAGTTTTCAACTTATTAGAAATTTATCTGAGGATTTTCGGGGAATTGTACAAAATATATACCGTTGGGAAGAAAAAAAATTCACATTTTCAAATGTCTTAACAGAATTGTTAGCTGAAGAAGGACGTATTAAGTACCTTAATAATGGGGATAATGGCAAGGGCAAATCAGTGGTGATGAGTGCCACCTCAAGATATGGAGAATCCTCAGGGGGGAAGTTTAAACAGAAAACATGTTTTCTATGCAAGAAGCCCGGACATTTGGCAAGTCAATGTTGGCATAGAAGTAAAAATAAAAGTAGAAATTTTTGAAGGAAAGAAAATGATAAAGCTAATTCAGGACATGAAAATGGTAGAAATGAGAAATTTGTTTTTTTCTGTACTATTAAAACAAACCATGAGGTTTTAGAAGCCAGTAAAAGCGATCAAAATGAGGGATTTGCAGTAGATACTGGGGCCACTGCTCATTTTTGTGGGAACAAAAAGTTGTTCTTTGAACTAAATGAAGTAAAAGATGTTCAAATGGAAGTAGCAGTAGGCGGAGTACAGAGTCAAATAGAGGGAATTGGTAAAATCATTTTTAATGTTAAAGTAAATGGAAAAATCAATGAGATAACCTTGAATGATGTATTTTATGCTCCTGGTTTAAGACGGAATCTAATGTCTGGTCCTTGCATAGATAAACATGGATTCAATTTTTCTTGTTCAAATGATAAATTATCAGTGTTTAAAGGGGGGGAGAAAAGCTTTTGATGCATTTTTAAAGGATAATTTGTATTATGTAAAACCTATTTCATATGTTTTTAAAGAACCCAAGCCTTCAGTATCAAATTGTAAAATTTTTGAAAATTCTAATCAGGTCAATGGGGAAAGATTGAGTCCCTTGAATCTGGAAGTTTGGCATAAGCGGTTTTGTCATGAAAATAATGAAGATATAGTGAAAACAGAAAAACATGTGTATGGACTGGCTATAAAGAATAAGAATGCTCCAAGTTGTGAGCCTTGTAAATTAGCCAAAAACCGCAGGGTTTCTTTCAAACCGGTTCGGGGGATTCAATCTCGTACCCCATTGGGACTAATTCATATGGATTTAATGGGGCCTGTAAACACTCCATCTTTGGGGGGCTCGAAATATATTTTGTGTTTAATTGATGATTTTTCTCGTAAATCGGTTGTATATTTCCTGAAGTCGAAGGACGAAGTGTTTGAATATTTTGTAAGGTTCCAGAAAAGAGCTGAAAGATTTACTGGGAAAAAAATTAAAGAAATCCGTTCAGATAACGGTAAAGAATTTAAAAATGCCCGTTTTGAAAATTACCTTAGGAACCAGGGTATTAACATACAGAGAACAAACACTTTTAGTCCTGAAATGAATGGAATAGCAGAGAGATACAACTTAACCTTAATGAACGGGGTAAAGACCCTCCTCAGGGAATCAAATTTACCAGACTGTTTTTGGGCCGAAGCGGCCTTATGTTTCAATTACGTTCGAAATAGGACTGTTGTAACAGGAAGAGAGAAGACTCCTTTGGAGTTGTATTGTGGCAGAAAGCCATCGGTTAAACATTTAAGAATTTTCGGATGTATAGCCTACGTAGGTCGGCCGAAACAGAAATTGAAAAAATTAGACATGAGGGCATATCAAGGGGTAATGATCGGTTATGCCATAAACACTAAGGGCTATAGGATTTGGAACCCCGAAACCCGGGAAGTAGAGGAAACAATCAGTGTTAGATTTGATGAATCCCAAATTTGGGGGAAAAATAAACAAGAAGTTAGCCGGGAAGGGGGAGACAGTTTTACTTGTATAAGACCTTTAAGTGAAATGGATATCGAGGAGGAAGAAATTAAAACTACCCCTACAAAATCTTGGAAATCTTGTCATGAAATTCTATGGGTGAGAAAAGCAGTTCAAAGAAAAAATGATACACGCTTGGACATTTACTATTTGATTGAAGGCGAGGATGTCAAATTAAGGTCTAAAAATGATGTAAAAAATTACTGCAATTCCCATAGTATAGAATTTGATCAAGATGTTTTCGATTTTTCCACCAAAAGTAATGAATCGGGTCCAGTTGTTAACTTAAATTCAGATAGGGGGGATGAAGAAACAATAAATCTCTTAGAAGCAAACATTTCAGAAATTATCATTCCAAATAATTACAAGCAAAGTTTGAGGACTCCTGAGAGGGAGAACTGGCAACAAGCGATGACTGATGAAATGAATGTAATCCGCCAAAGAAAGGTCTGGTCATTGGTACCACCCCAGAAAAATAAAAAGGTGTTAGGAAACAGATGGGTGTATGACCTTAAAACAAACGATAAAAATGAAGTGGTGAGATATAAGGCTAGACTTGTTGCTCAGGGAAACTGCCAGGAATACCCAGAATCCTATTCTCAAGTTTTTAAGCCCAGTTATTAGTTTTTCTCTTGTCAGAGCATTTTTTGCAATTTTCGTATGCTTGTTGGGTTGGTCGCATTTTCAAATTGATGTAACAAATGCATATTTATACGCTGATTTAAACGAACAAATTTTTATGCGCCAGCCTGAAGGATTTATTGATCCATACCATCCAAATTATGTCTGTAAACTAGAAAAATCACTACATGGGTTACACCAATCAGGTCGTAACTGGTTTTTTGAAATTGATAGTGTTTTAGAAGGCCTGAACTTTAAAAAATTGACTAGTTGTAATTGTGTTTATACCTATAATAGTGAAATTGTTTTATTAATGTGTGTTGATAACATAATAATTTTTGGAAAGGATCAAAATCATATAAATCATGTTTTAAGTAAATTGAAATTGCATTATGATATCAAAGAAATGGGAAAAACGAAAAAATTGTTAGGCGTAGAGTTCATACAAGAAGGCAGGGAACTGTTTATCCACCAGCAGAGCTACATAGCAGAAGTGTGAGATATATTTAAAGCATATAATTATCCTGTGTCCACACTACCCATTGCAAAGGGTTTCATTTTGTCCAAGAAAGACTGTCCAAAAAATAAAAGTGAAGAGGACGAAATGATTGATATCCCATATAGAAATGCTCTTGGGTGTTTAGCTTATATAGCTGGAAAAACAAGACCTGACATATCCTATGCAGTTAACATTTTGTCTCAATTTCAAGCAAACCCAGGCATGAGACATTGGGAATGTGTACTAAGGTTAATAGGGTATTTGAAATATACTAGTCATTATAAATTAAATTTAAGTAACATTGATAATATTTCCTTAAATGGTTTTTCAGATTCTGATTATGCGGCTAATCGCGATGACAGAATATCAATGGGGGGACTAGTTATTTTCTTGGATAAAGTACCTATTATTTGGCGTACCTTTAAGAAAAAATGTGTTGCCCTATCCACAATGGAAGCAGAGTACATTGCTTTATGTGAGGCTTCCAAGGAGGTTGTATGGTTAAATCGACTTTTAAATGAAATGTCCCAAACCAAAATCTCTGGATTTAATTTAATTAAATGTATATTACATTGTGATAATAGGGCAGCTATTGATTTTTCACATTCACCAATAGAGAACTCGCGCACAAAGCATATTGACGTAAGATATCACTTTTTACGGAATTTGGTTTTGGATAATATTTTTGAATTAAAATATGTAAACAGTAAATTAAATGCCGCAGATTGTTTTACAAAGCCTTTTAGTAAGATTGAATTGGAAAATGTTTGCAAAAATACATTAAATGTATTTTAATGTTTTTGATATCATACTGTTTCAAAGTGTCAAGGTCATTTTCATGGTGTTTATACATTTTTTTATGAAATGATTTATTGGGTATGTTGCATTTCCTTGTTACCAGAATGCCAAGAAGGGGGGGACTTGTCAAAATATTTGATATTTTTTTATTTGTTTTCTTGACTTTCCGGTACCGGGGAAATGATATTAATAATACTTACCTATTTTTATGTGAGGGGACTCTCCATATCTTGACGCCGCACTAATTAAATACACAGGCCCGCCGTAAGCGGGCGTGCAAGGCGTGCGCCGCACGCCTGAGGAGCGCCGAAGGGGCGCCAAAGTCAGTTTCAACATGCTAAATCGAGGGGGGGGGGGGAAATCAGTTTTGACTTTCCAAAAAATTTTGTTTGCTCAAAACGACCCCCCCCCCCCTTATAGGAGATCGTTCAATGAGAGAAAATTTAATAATAGCAAGAAAGAGGACTCTTTTAACTTCACTCTTAGTACCACTTGTGGCCAGTGCTCAATAAAAAGCAGGCGGAAGGGAGTCTCATGACCTTTTTTGACCTTTTCCAATGTTCACTCAATTACCAGCCCAAGCAGACCAGATAGCCCTGATGTTCTTGGAAGTAATATCAAGATACGAGGAAAAAATAAATGAAAAGCAACCCTCGAGGCTGGAGAGGGGCTCAGGGTTTATTCACTGGCAGTGTAGTAAAAACTTGTTCTGCTTATGTTTTGTTCGGTCACTTTGTTCAATGTTGCCGCCCCGTTAGGACATCAAGCCAAAAAGTTAGTGACGTGCGGGATTGGGGTGTGAAGTTAAATGACTGAGCCCGATATCTTCTTCCCGCAAAAGCAAGGTAATTTTTAACATATGATCAGGACAATCCGAAGATGGGGGGGGGGGGGGGACGCCAAGAGATGAGAAGGGGAGCCATAAACTGAGCGTCTACTGTGCATTAAAATTTAGTTTTCTTTTCTAATTTTTATAAAGTACTAGCAGTACCCGCACAGCGATGCCCGTGCTAAAAACTTAATGGAAGTCCGTTGAATGAAAAAAAAAATTGACGCCCTCTCCCCCTCTGATGTAAAATGATCATTTTTCTTTGTATAAAATGCGTACACATTTTTTCAAAGAAAAAAAAAAACCTATTAAGGTTTCTTTGGAATTTAAAACTTTTCGTCAAATCATTAAATTAAATTTACAGTTGCTTTAAAACTCTATTTAGCGAGTGAAGCGGTTTTTACTACAATTTAAAATATTTCGCAAATAAACAAAAAAAAAAAAAAAAAGATATCAAATAATATCTTTCAAATGTAAAAATAGTTCCGCAACTCTATTGTTTATCGCCAAACTCGCCCAGCAACCACGCTCTCATAATCCATCCGTCTAACGAAAAAAAAAAATCTAATTTGAATTCTGAAACTTTGAATTCAAATTATGTTTTTCGCAATCACGAGTTGCGACAAAACCCTACTCATTAGAGTTATTGTTTCTAGAAATGGCTCCCCCCCCCCAAGCATGTCCCTCCTCCTGGGTGGTTATGTGTGTATAGTTGTATGTGTGCAGGCTTAAGTGTGTGCACGTAGGCCTGTGTATTGCAACATTCAAACAGCGTCCGCACATCACGTTCGAAACGTAAAGCGGACAGAGTAACGTTTTCCAAAAAGGGAGAAGCATTCATACTTTGCGGAACGCGAAAAAGGCACATGTCTGTCTCTCACCCAATAGAGAGAGCGCGCTCATCTCGTGGAGACCAATGAAATGCGACGCCCAACTCTACGGACCGTCAGAGCCGTCAGATATCAGGCTTCTCGTCCCGTCGACGGGTCCCGTACAATACGGCTTGCTGTCATGGCAACGCCGGTTGAAAACTGGTTTTAGGGAGAAAAGCATACGTCGGTGACGGATGTACGGACGTAGTGTGAATGTCGCGTATGTGTGTAAAGGCGCTCACGCGTTGGCGAGTGTGTATGAGCATGCGTGTGAAGGACATGGACGCCACCACCCAGCAGAAGTGGATTCCGGGGGACAGTGCTCAGGAACAGAGCAGCCGTGCCGCCGCAGCGCCGGTGGGCGGTGGTGCTGCTGGTCCAAGCTGAAAAATAATCCCAACGTCAAGGACTGTCAAATGAGAACAATAAGCAATCGTGATTGCTCAAAAAACATCCAGTGGAACATTTAAAAATCATCGTTAGAAAAAAAGAAGAAAATGTCGTACATTTCACTCGGATAAAAGCAAATCAAAAGTTTCTTTTCTTCCAAAACAAATCGCCAAAACAATGAATTACATTTACGGTTGCTTTAAAGATATAATCCTAGACTGAACTGCTCAGCGCCTAACTCGCCAAGCCACCACGCTACCGGAACCCAGCCCTTTTGCAAGTGAAGCGGATGTTTTTTCTTTGGCAAAGAAAAATGTAAACTAATAGCAAAAGTACCCGGCGTTGCCTGGGTTAGCAATAATTATGAGAAACAATCGTTACTTGCATTTGTTTTCTGTTTTAAGTGAAAGAACTTAAAACACACCTTTTTGACGTGATTTAAAATCTAGCTTCTTCCTTACTCATAAAACTAAAGTAGCAGTAAGTAAAAAGAGCAAAATAGTATTCATTTAGAAACGAAAACACGAAATTTAAGCGTATACAAATGTGAAGAATTTCTGAAACATGAAATTAAACTTCACATGTTTAAAAAGATTTATCAGTTAATACTGTTTTTTTTTTTTTTTTTACATTGAGTCTTACCTTCTCTGCATGTCTATTGAAGAACGAACTGTTTAAAAAAATGTAGCCGCGCGCCCGTGATCCCCTTAAACTTGCTTTAGTTATTTTGGAAAATTTCAATTATTGTGGGTTCTTGGTGCGATTTAAAATATTACCGAATTTGCGGAAATCGTTTTGGGATACCTTGGATAATGCTCCCCCTCCTTACTTTGTAAAACGGTATGTTACTAATTTTTGTTAAAGAGATATTGTTGCCATATGCTAAAATACTTTTGGTCACCATAAAATGGCGCTAGACAATTTCATCCGTAATGTTTCCAAAATAAGTAGTAAAATTTGACGTTGGTTTGAATTTGTGCACAAAGTCACATTAATGGAAGTTTTTGTGCTGTTTATGGATTTGCCTAATTTAGTTGCTGGATTATTTTACAGTAAAAAAAGTTTTTAAAGATTCTTTGATTGGCGATATTTTGTTTACATTCTGAAAGCTGACAAACATTATTACATAGTCTTTGGCTTCAAAAACCGCGACAGTTGAAAAAAATGCCAAATGCATCCGCTACTGAAATCTTTCTACATAAATTTTGGAGAGGTTTCTGCTGTTAGATTGGATAATGATTAAGTGTCCAATCAGCACAAATAAATATAAAAAAAAACCAGTAATTACAATTGAAGTTCCGTTTAAATGGAAAATAATCAGCCAAATCTAGTTATTATTAGCCAATCTTGGGGAAAAAACGTTACTTTAAGATTTGACTTGAGAAAAGCCTCTAACAGTCAGACGAAACACAAAAATATTCAACAATTCTAGCTTTGAACTGGGAGTTGAGATGATACACTAAAAAATGAATTGTATTGAGGAAAGCCTTCGAACATGGAACAAAAAAGCCCATAACTCGTTTTTCATACAACTTAGAACTTTCTAACAGATGCCATCTTCAGCAGAAAAATAAGCGCTTTCGATGGACACATAATTTTAATATGTGCACATAATTTTTCACCGTCATATTGGGGCATTTATGCGAAAATTTGGACAAATTAGAATAAAAGAGGAACTATCAGTCGGATTTTTTTCGAACTGGTCTACAAACCTCCCCAGTGCCAAAAAGAACAAACGGTGAAAGTTTCAGCCAAATCTGCCGGGCAGTTTCTGAGATCTTAGGGAACAAATTTACCAAACTCCATTTATATATATATAGATTTTTCTTAATCTTAAATAGTTTTCAAAATGCTAGCATATTATATTTAATTTGTTGCTGCAAAAAAAAAAAAATTGATGTGTACAATTATGTTATAATTAAAATCCGATATTCTTAACAATTAAAATTTGAAAATATTCGGTACTTTTCCATTATACTCTCATAGCTGTTGTTAGCGTGAGTTTGACAGCATAAAAATAAGGCCAATATTTATTGGCCACTGGAGTATTTTTGTTTTACGAGTAAAACCAGTTTCCTTTTCCGTGTGTGTGTGTGTGGAGCTAACCTGGTCTTTCAGCCCATTGCGGGTCGGTGCGCCCTCGAACCTCACCGCCTACGCATTTTTTGCGCCCTCGAAACTCTGCGCCCTCGGTTTTTTTAGCGCCCTTTAAGCTCTGCGCCCTCGTTTTTTTTTTTTTTTTTTTTTTTTTTGAACCCTCGAACTTGTGTGATTTCGTTGATTTATTTATTTATTTCTAATTTGCGTGCTTTGGGAGTTAAGTCTGGCGCCCTCTTGAGGACCCAGTCCGCCCCTGTATGCACTGTGAGGAAATTAATTTCTTTCACGAAATGCATCTGTTCCTTAGCAATAGTTGAGCAATTTATAAAAGCTTTGTAGGAGTGCCTTCGGATTTAAGGTATTTCGAATTTTGACCGTCTACTGCAATATGCGTTGACAAATATGTATTTTTTGAGCACTGCAGGAAAATTTTGAAATGATGGACGTATGTGATACATAAAGTTCGAATTTAATGCAACTTTCCAGGACATTTGCCGAAAATCTGCCCTTTCAGAAGGTCGGGGGGGAAGACTCAAATGCTGATTATCCCAGCTCATTGGAGTCCAGGCGCCAGCCGGGGATGAGATAAAATGTGTTTCACAATTTCCAGAATTCTTTTTCATGTCTTCCGTGACAAAATACGGTCCGGATAAGCTTGAAGGGTTGGATAGATGTATGCGTCTGAAAGGATTTCCCTGAGGTTCGGCATCTTTCGGCGATTCATCCACGGTCCGTGAAAAATGTGGTGATGATCCGGGAACGTGGCATGAAAGTATTGATACTCATAATGCGAATGTTTGGTAGATCGTGGTCCTGTTCAGGTACATAATCACAACTTCCCCATCAATGACGCTGGTAGAAAATTTGCTGCCAATTATGACAACAGAAATCTTTCAAATGGTGAGAAAGTTAATAGAGATTGGGTTGTTTATTCCATTTTGAAATATTCAGTGTACTGTTTCTGTTGTAAAATTTTTGGCAACAATTCAAGTAGTTTTAGTGATGCAAAAGACTTCTCAGATTGGCAGCATTTATCATTAATTTTAAAAAGGCATGAAACAAGTGTTTCCCATAATCAAAACGTAAAATCGTGGTACAAATGAATAAGATATTAAAAACTAAGACAACTGTAAATCAAATGCAATCTGAGACTAATAGATTCCGAAAAAAAGTATTGGTAAATTTTTATCGTGTCAATGTTTGGCTTTTCGGGGTTCATCGAAAACATTGTTTGAACAGAATAATGGAAATTTTTAAAACCAAAAGAAATGATTGCATTTTTTGGTTCAATTATGCGGGAACACATTCTTAAAATTGAATCCTCTAGGTCGGATTCAACTCGTATGGCTCATTATTTGGGAGGCGGGCATTCAAAATGAAATCATCGATTTACTCGGCAGGACAATAAAAAGTTATATTTTGGATAAAGTAAGAGAAGCGAAGTATTTTTCCGTTATTTTAGATAGCACACCAGATGTGTCACACAGAACAATTAACAATAATACTGAGACATGTTTGCTTAAATAATACAAACAAAAAAAATAGAGATATGCGAAAATTTCATAGGTTTTTGTCCGATAACCAGTTCTACTGGCGAGGGTCTGTTAGATTTTGTTTTAAAATTATTTTCAGAGTTAAAACTTTATATTCAAAATTTGCGTTGCCAAGGATATGATAATGGCTCTAATATGCGTGGAAAACATATTGGATTGCAAAAGAGAATTTTAGAAATTAATAGTCGCGCATTTTTTGTTCCTTGTTCAGCTCATACTTTGAATTTGGTAGTCAATGATGCAGCAAGGATTTCGCACGAAACTATTAATTTCTTTGACTTGATCCAAGAACTTTTATGTTTTTTTTTTCTCTTCATCTACAAAAAGATGGTTCATTATTTGCAGACATTCACCCGACATAAAACTAAAACCTTTAAGTGCTACGCGATGGTCAAGTAGAATTGACGCAATCAAACCTTTGCGTCATCATTTGGACAAAATATTTGATGCTCTGCTGGAGATATCAGAAAATTCTTGGAATTGGGACAGCACTACAACACACAAAGCTTATTCACTTGCATTAAACATGCAAAATTATAAATTTATGTGCTCAATTATCATTTGGTTCGATGTTTTAAACGAAATTAATTCATTAAGAAAAATGATGCAAAGCCCGTGCTTAAATGCACAAATGTGTATAAATTTGTTAAAAATGTTAGTAGCAAAATTTGAGGAATGTCGCACAGTGAACATTTTGAAGTAGTTTTAGAGGGAGCTACCAAACTAGCTCACGAACTCAACATTGAAGCCGATTTCACGCCTGTAAAATTACTCCGTCGAAAACGAAAACCCAAACAATTTGAGTATGAACAACGCGCCGAAGTTCTGTTAGATCCTAAAACCAATTATAAAGTAGAGGTTTTTTCAGAATCTTTGATCTGACATTAATTTCTTTAAGAGGTCGATTTGAAGAACTACAAGCATTTGACGATATGTTTGGCTTTTTCGGTAGCAAATTATTTAGCCACACAAAAGATGAATTACTAAAGCATTGTAATGATTTACATTCAAAACTAAAAGCCGACTCAAGAAATAAAGCAGACATTGACGGCGTGGACTTATTTGATGTTGATGAGATTAATGCTTTAAAACTACTTTCCAGATAACGAGTCTAATGATCCACATACACTTTTACAATATCTCTTTACAAACGAATCAATTTCAACTTTTCCCAATACAGCAATAGCATTAAGAATATTAACTTTGCCAGTTTCGGTTGCATCAGTTGAAAGATCTTTCTCAAAGTTACACATTATAAAAAATTGTTGAAGACCAACTATGCATCAGCAAAGACTTAGTAATTTGTCAATTTTGTCTATAGAACATGAAATTTTAGACAATTTGGAGACACAAAAATTAATAGAGCAGATTTTGCGAGCAAGAAAGCAAGAAAAGTTCAATTTGTGTAAGATGCTGCATTAGCACATATTAGCACACAAGTCCTAACAAATATACCTCCCTCTCTTTGTTCTAGAAGTGAAGTCGCATTCGCTTTTAGGCACTACCTTCACTACCTCACCCTATAAATTCTCCACTTTCCTGAACCATTCTGTTTATTACAGGTATTTTACTTTAGCAACGATCTGAAAAAAAGACTGTCTGGTTTCATTTTTCTCTCTCTTTTTTTAAATTCGTGCTTCGAAAAGCTAGACATTGACACATCAAAAATTTTACAATTGCAATCATTTTTTAGATCTTCGCTCACCAGCGTGCTTTTTGCACTTCTAATAAATTTTACTGTGCCTAATCAATGATGTACTTATTTATCCAAAATTTAGTTTACTTCAAACCGTTTATTTACCGATCGAATGTGCTAAACAATAGTTTATCCTATTCAGAGCAGTGCAACCTTATCGAAATATTACATGTTGCACGTAATTGAACATGTTCTGTACTAAACAACTTGCAAGAAAGCAAAAAATATGCCAATCTCTGTGCAGGTATTTTCCATTTCTTTTTTTCTTTTCTTTACTTTTTTTTTTTTTTTTGAAAAATGTCTCTTGCTTTGTACATTTCGCACGAAATAAGGAATAAAACGTTGTGTTTTCTTGAACGAATTTGACAATCCGATAAAAGTAAGAGTTGTTGGGAAGTTCTTTTTCTTTGTATAGCTTGTATTTTTCATTTTAAATAAAAAAAAATGCTATTACTTCCTTATATTTTCTACTTGATATGAGTATTGACTCCTTTTCTACACCCAATCATAATCATATTGGTTTTTGTAACTGTTATAAAACATTTTTAGTGGGTTTGCAACTTTGTTATAGAAATGTAGTATGAAAAAGTTCTCAAAATAAACATACAACTAATTGCTGTACTTATTTCTGTTAATGTTTCATGTCTCATTAATTACGGATCTGTTTTTCATATTTTCTATCATATGCTAAGCAAATTACTCGCTTACTAAGTTTATTACTTGCTTATTACCTTTATTACCGACATTTAATCTCAGAAGTTATTTTATACATGTCAAGCTCCCTCTCCAGAGAAAAATTAAATCAAAAATATGACTTCATTTTATTCTTTTTTTCTTGAAAAGTTTCATTTAAGATACTGAAGCAACAGGTTGCTTACTAGTGAGCGTTACGTACTAGCTAATCACCAAAATAAGCTAATTGATAGAAGAATCTATAAATTGCAAAAGTGGCAAAGTGTCATTCATCTTCTGCTTTTTTACGTAGCAATAAAAGAACAACTTATGTGTCTCGTGTGTAAGGAAGCACAGAACATGAAAATTTTTGCGCAGGCAAAGAGATTTCTTTTTTTTTGGGGGGGGGGGAGGTTCGGAAGAGATCGCTGGGTAAATCAAGCTACTAAGTTTTTTTCAACCTATTTCAAAATAAATAAATAAATAAAAAAAATAAGAGTAATAATAATAAAAATTAAATAACTAACTTTTCATGACCCTCGGGGGAGGGACCAAATATCCCATGATATGAAGGGGGGGGGGGCGACCAAAATAGGTTTCGCACGCGGGCGCTCAGACGTCTAGCAGCGGGCCTGTAAATACAATCCCAAAACTTCCGTTCTTTCCTGCATGCGTAGTAAGAGAAATGTAAACAAACCGCACGGTGCTTGATTGACGGTTCAGTTAAAAATCACAGTGAAAAAAAATCTTGTCCGTCAATGTAACGGTTTCAACGAAATTAAGTGTTGCCAAAAATATTTTTTTGAGTTTTCTTAGTGAATTTCATCGAACTTGCAACAAAGAACATGTAAATTGTGTGGAACGTCATCGAAGCAGTATTTAAGCGGTGGACATCCGTCCATCGATCTCGCTTTCCCCTGTTTCAACTACCAGGATGTCTCCTCCGGCATAAGTTGTTGTAGTGGGCTACCAGCCCTTGGATGTATCGTCCTGTTGATGATGGAATAGCGTTCCACTTGATTTACATGCCGAATGAATTGGGCCGGCCGGCCTTACGTGGATGTTTCAAGTCTTCGTTTGGAATCAACTGGCGGAAGATGATTCGAGATCGCTGGACTGTTTTTCCATTATCAAGATGAACTTTTTTAGGAGCACCTGTGGTATAACTATTCTATTTATTGTTCATGTTCGCTGCAATATTTTTATTATTGCTGGATAGAATTCTACAAGAATAATATATTTTAAGAAGCCTTTTTTTCTTGTTAACATGTTGTATTTTTTAGTACTAATAAATGTTAATGATTTACTTAAATATGCTTTCTAATTTGACTCAACCAAGACACATTTGTGAGGTCCACCAAGAACTTTAATTAGTTTTTCCTCCTGACACCCCGACATAAAACCAATTTTGGAGTTCATGGAGAGTGACAGTCGGCGACCTAGCTGGCAGGACGTTTCCATCTTCAGTCCTGCAACAAAAAGATACTGGGCTTTATGGACCTCGCTCCATTTACGGAACGGCGTGCTACACCGAAAATGGGAATCTGACGACGGCAAAACATCTAGGTGGCAGTTACTACTTCCCCGATCAAGGATTTCAGTCGTTCTGAAAGAAATACATAGTAGTGCGACTGGAGGACATTTTGGTGTCTTGAAAACCTTCAATAAAGTTCGGGAGCGCTTCTTCTGGAGCAAGGCGAAGGATGATGTGGAGAAGTGGTGCCATTCTTGTGACGCCTGTGCTGCTCGTAAAGGACCGAAGAAAAGAATCAGGTGGAAGCTACATCTGTACAACGTTGGAGCTCCTTTCGAACGAATTGGGATCGACATCCTGGGTCCTCTGCCAAGAACTGCTGATGGGAACAAATACATTCTTGTTTCCATCGACTATTTCACCAAATGGCCCGAAGCGTATCCCATTCCAGATCAAGAAGCTACCACCGTAGCAGAGACTCGAGTCCAACATTGGATCTCGAGATATGGAACACCTTTGCAGATTCATTCCGATCAAGGGAGGAATTTCATCTCTGCTGTGTTTAAGGG
Organism: Uloborus diversus; assembly: GCF_026930045.1. Lineage (NCBI taxonomy): Eukaryota > Metazoa > Arthropoda > Arachnida > Araneae > Uloboridae > Uloborus > Uloborus diversus. The sequence continues at coordinate 140,058,602 of NC_072732.1, forward strand.
CCTATGTCAAATTTTCGGAATTGAGAAAACTAGGACAACACCACTACACCCACAATTGGACGGCATGGTGGAGAGATTTAACCGCACAATCCTGAATAATCTCTCGCTTATGGTATCCAGAAATCAACAGGATTGGGACAAGAAGCTACCTTTGCTCCTGCTGGCCTACCGCAGTGCTGTCCACGAGACTACCGGATTTGCCCCATCTCGGATGCTCTTCGGACGAGAACTTCGGCTAACTTGTGATCTCGTCTTCGGTCGTCCTCCGGATGCGCCTTCATCGCCTGAGGAGTACATCCAGGATTTCCAGGCCCGGTTGGAAGACGTTCATAACTTCGCACGAGAGTGAATCAACACCGCGGCGGAGAAGATGAAGACCCGATACGACACAAGGTCTACTGGACATGAATTCAACGAAGGCGACAAGGTTTGGTTATGGAATCCCATCTGACGGAAAGGTCTTTCACCCAAATTGCAGTCGCATTGGGATGGACCCTATAAAGTCCTTAACCGACTGAATGACGTCGTAGTGAGGATCCAAAAATCACCTAATGCAAAACCTAGGGTTGTACATTATGATCGGTTAGCCCCATACTATGGCCATAGTTCATGAGTATTACGTAAACAACCATGGTTGATAACATAAAAGTTGTAGATATTTTTTTTTTTGCTTTGAATGTTTAGTAATATTTCTTGTTATTATTGTGTTTCCTATGCATCATTAGTTATTATTTAATGTATGTATTTCTGAACTTGTGATAGAAGTTTGGCACCCTTTCTGGGGATTGTACTGCCCGGGACGTGCAGTCCTTAGGAAGGGGGCAATGTTACAAATTCTGTAAATAGTAATTACTGTAGTAACGTAACCTGTAAATAGTTTCCCGTAATGAATATACGACCCCCCTATTTCTTTTTTGTTCATTGATAAAATTTAATAACGGTCTACTATTTTCCAGAAGCGTTTGGAATCTTGTGGAATATTTGAGAGATTTCTTTCGATGTTTATAAAAGCGTCCCGCGTGATAAAAAGTGAGTTTCGATTGAGAATAGGCATTTCGCTGTGTTGTTTTCGTATTTGGAAGTAAATACGTGTGTAACCGTTGAGTTTACGGTGTTGAGTGATATTTGTTTAATTGCTGATGATTAATTTAGCAGTTGTTAACGATTTCTCCTGTACGTAGTGTAAATAAATTTCCTGTGTGTTTAATCAAGAACTGTGTCGTCCTTTCAAGAAAGTTGGAAGTCTCGCTGGATCCGTTACAATACAATAGTATTTACTGAAAGATTACTACATGATACGCAAGCAGGAGATTATTATCGAGAGTGTCTTGAACTAATCTTAATATATCTGGGTGAAGTACCTACATGCAGAATCAAATTTTTTTGCACCTGGGGCTTTGCATCATACTAGATGGATGTCCGAAATTTTGTACTGTTTTAAAATATGGATGTCAAGCTGTTAGTTTGTCATCACTTTAACAGAAGACAAGGGATTGAAAAAAATATGCATATTTGTTAGACGTATGTATTTAAAAGTTTGGATGACAGTTTCTATGCTTCAAAATGCACCGAATAAGGATTTTCATTTAGTGAAACCTTTACTGAAGTATAAAAAGATTGATAAAGACATATGCGAAACTGCAACCCAGAAATTTGCCAATCACAATTGATATTTATCAGAGGAGCTGGTGGTATTAGCATTTTTTGGCAATAAAATGCCACACTGAATTAAAAGGCATCGTAAAGGCAATGAATGAAGTAAACGAAAAAAAGTATTGTGGAAAAGCACCCTAAAATTTTGCTAAAAAAATTTATGGATATAGAATTTGAAGACTTGGTTACAAAGCGGTTGACTTCATTCTTTCAAAGCATGGATTTACCTGATACCTTTAGTCACGTAGATTCAGAAATCTGGGAACTTCAAGAGGATTTAAAGAAAGTACAAAAAAAAAAAAAAAAAAAGAAGGAATTTCAGCAGCTTATGATAATGCTGAAAGAGGTATAGCCCTTATAAAAGAATTCAATGGGAAAATGACATCCAGTGAAGAAAAGTTGCAATCCTTGTTGCAAGTTGTCAAAGAACATTGACAAGCTTATCCTAATTGTAAAAAGCAGACTGTAATGTATACTGTGGTAAGCCACATACATAACAATCAACACATCATTATTATATAACTATTTTTAACTTATAAAATGCAAGAGATTTTTATGAAATGAAATTTTATATTTTTCCTAACGTCAGTTTTATTTGTAGTTGCATTTACATCATAAAATGGACTAACAATTTTGAGGCTGTTGAGCTACCTCTAAATGTTAAAATTGTGAGCTCAAACTTCACAATAATTATTTTTTACTCAGATGGAACCAAATGGAAGGGTAAGACCAATAAAAATCAAAACTTTTTTAAAAAGGGCCTTATTTGGACCACCCTGGGGGAGGAGAGGCTCTTGCTTTTTTTTTGGGGGGGGGGCACCCCTAGGTCCCTGGGTTCATTCAAAGTATTATTAAATAAAGAATATGCACACAAATTTTTAGAACGATTGGTCAATGTAACTCTTTGAGCTTGAATGCCCACCAGTTGAGAAAAAAGTTGTTTCAAGAAAAACGTGTTTGAACAAAAATGCTGTGATCATTTTCTAATCTCCACAGTCACTTTAAGAGCTCATAGCATCGGGACTAATCGGAATTTATCTCTGAAATTTTGGCATTATATTCTTGAATAGTTTTACTAACATTTTATGACATAAAAATGAATTTTTTGACCCATCTAAACTGTCCCCCCCCCCTGCGCTCCTTAAACGATTTTCAGAAGACCACAGAGATTAAAATTTAGGTCTAAATTTTAACATGTGCACCTTAACAAAATGAGTACTACATGAGATGTTTTAAACCAATGATGCCCAACCTACGGCCCATGAGCCACATCACGCCTGCAAAGCTGAACCGCGTAGCTCATTGTTTTCTTCACTGCTATATATCAAAAGGAACAATTAGTGACATTGTCACAAATCTGGAGCCAAATATTCTGAAATTGATTTATGAAAAGCATACATTCAATAAAATAAGTATTAAATTAATGATAACAATTATTGGTTTGTAATTTTCTTTCCTTTTCCATATTTTCCAATGATGTTTAGAAAAAAAATATTTTTGAAATTTTATGTGTATTCTTGCCCAGAAAAAGATTGGGTACCACTGTTTTAAGCCAATGGTGCCCAACATACGGCTCGAGAACCACGTATGGCCCGTGGAGCTCATCCGTATAGCTCGCTGTTCTGTTCAATATCACAAATCTGAATTGATGTTCTGAAAACTTCTAAAACAACCCATCACCTTCATTCGGTTTTTAGAATGATTGGTGCTAATTTAGAGCCAAATGGTCAGAAATTGGTTTTTAAAAGAAGACAGATGGAATTCTTATTGATAAAATAACCATAGAGTAACAATGACAACAATTCTTGTTTTGTAATTTTCCTTCCTTTCCGTGCTTTTCCGTGGTGTCTTGGGGGAAAAAATATAAATTTAAATTTTATATGCGTTCTGACCCACGAGAGTAATCTTAATACGAGGTGTGGCCCCCAGGTAAACAAAGCTTTGGCACCATTGTAAACTATACTATTATAATGAGAAACAATATTAAGAGTCACACAAGTGAGAAAATGCTATGTAAAGATAAATAAAAAACTGTATAGTAAACTTTAATCATTATCGTGTTATTATGAATGTAGTTAACTCTATTCTTTCTTTTTTAAATATAAAAAATAAATACTAGTTAAAAACTATGACTTAATAAAATGATACATGACTTTCAATTTCGATTGCTTGTTAATTTAATAGCATTTTAAAATCTAGAACTAATCACTCGTTAATTTTTTTTGAGGGGGGCGGGGGTAGAGCAATTTAGTGGGAGTTTTAAGGCCCTGCTGTTTTTTGCTGAGGGGCCCAAAATTTATAGATCCGGGCCTGTTTGTAACCATCTCATAGCCTCCTACTTAAAAAAAAATATGTATTAATTCAATAAATAGTTTTAAAAAAGTGATTTAACCTATTAAAATCCTGTATTAAATTTTCATTATTATTAATTAATAATGACCTTTCCTTTTGTTGCAGAAAATAGCATTTTTTAAATATTTTTTATGATTTATAAACTCATTTCTAGTTGCTAGTTCTGGGCATACTTTAAAGTAATTTTAATTCGACAAATTTTCGGTAGATTAATCAGGGAAAATTTGCCCATTATAAATAATGGGCAAAGCGGATGATTACCTATTACTGCTAATTAATTGGTGCATCCCTAATTGAGATAGTGCATTGCAAAGCAGTTTTTAATCAAAAGAGGGATAGACTCTTGAGTGATACAGAATTATCTTTTAGCTCTTATAATTCCTGCTTTTAAAGTTGAATTAATTGCATTATTCATTTATCCATTTCCTTTTGTTTCCCAGGTTGGTTTAAAGCTCTTTTACCAAAATCAGCTTTGATAGTTGAAGAAGAAGCTTGGAATGCATACCCATATACTAAAACACGCTACACATCCCCATTTGTTGAGAAATTCTTTCTTGAAATAGAAACTAAATACTTCGGAGATGCTGGCCAACAGGATAATGTGTTCAGTCTGAGTTCCAGTGATTTAAGGAATCGTACTGTTGGTATGCTTTATTGTTGTTTCTAATTTTCGAAGTTCAAAATCTAAAATAAATGACAATACTAAAAAACTTAGGGCGATTAGATTAAACTCACATTCAAAATGAATATAATAAAGGAGATGCTCTAAAAATAGAAAGGTAACAAAAACTTGGTTAGTTTTCGGTATTCAACTTGTTATCCAACCTAACTTTTTCTGAAATTAACCTGTTTTAATCAAATTGTTGACTTATAAGAGGAAAAAAATTTATATTGGGGTACACAAAGTCAAAGGCACTAAAATTCTAAGAGTTGCAGTCGCCACCACAGCCTTGGTAAAATCATTTGCGCTTAGAATTTTTTTCATTTTGATTCATTGATATTCATCTCTGACTTGCGTCAATGTTAAGTCTGGGGGATATGGTATTTCGATTTTTTTAAACCTTTTTTCTCTTTCTTGGAACCAAAAATTGAGAATATATGCAGAACCTAAAATTTTTTATTATTTTTTTACCAAGAAAAATTTTTTCGTGTTGTTAATGTTAAAAACTTTTGAATTTTTCAAAAATTACCTTCAAAATAGCTGGATCAAAAAAACTTCATATCAAGAGCTTTTTCCAACATTAGTTTGAAGCAAATTCACCTTTAAGTTGAGATGTATATTTGCCTTAAACTTCCCTGTAGGAGCTAATGTTAGGCTAATGTTACTATTGTTAACATCAAGACTTTCATCATAGCTAAAAGTGCAGAAACAGCACTTTTTGATGAAAGAATGACATTAAAATATGATAATATCTAAAACCATGAAAGCAATGTATGTAACCCGATACTGCATATTTTAAAGGGTACTCATACAAAACCAGGCCCATCATTTAGAAAGGTCAGATGCCAAAATGATGAAAATAAGATAGGTTTAGGTGATGTGGGGGAGAGGGGAAACATGTTGTAAATATATTTTAAAATAAAGAAAAGACAAATAAGTTGAAATTTTACCCTAAAATTTGAATAACTATATAATGAATTGAACATAAACTAAGTACAATATGAAACGTACAAATCGTTGTCATTTGTTCAGAATGTGAAATAAACAAAACTGACATTTTTTATAAACTTTCAAGTACAAATAGTAATGAATTTGCAAATATGAGTTGGTTGCAAGGTTTTTTCCCATGTTGCAATTTTCCTTCAGAACTTTTTATTTCTTGTACTTTTTATTATTGGTACTTTTAACAACTTGTGAAATGCTTGCTATCATAAGATCTAAAGTATATTTTCAAAAAAAAAAAAAAACTTTTTACATACAAAGATAAAATTTGATTTACGTACCTGATGTTTTACTAAGGTTATATATTTAGGAATATTTCATAGTATTGTAATTTATAGTGTACAGTAAACTCCCATTTATCGGCGGTCGGATTATCTGCAGGTCTTTTCACATTAAAAAAAAAAAACTTATTATTGTGTTTACTTAAAATACCTCGCTTTGCCTTCAATCTTTGAGCTGAACCGCACCATTGCTGTGGTCACTCATCTGGTGTGTTAATTCTACATTAGCTACCAGTTTGTTTGGCTCTCTTGGCTCCTTTAAAGAGATTTTTCGCCTCCAGCTCAGTTACTTCCTATTCTGGGCTGATACACAAAACTGCAGTTTTGGATGGAATAACTGAGCTGGCGGTGTATTTTAAGTGTTTCTGCCTTAGCCCTGGCTTAGGGCGATAACTTACTGCAAAATTATAATCGTTCTGTTGTTCGCTTTTAGATTTTACATATATTTTTTATATTCATTTTTAGTAGGTGCAATTTTAATGTGTTTAGTTATAATTTAAATGTATGTGTGAGTGTTATTAATATTTTTTAGCTAATGTACACACTGAGTATCATTTTTTACATATTATTCAGTTTATCTGCAGTTTTCGCTTATCTGCGGTCACCGTGCCACTCTATTCCACGGATAATCTTGAATTTATTGTACTCATAATTTATTGCATGCTGAATAAAATGTTTGTTTACATTGTACTAGCATTTCAAATTAGTGCAAATATGGGAAATTTAAAGTTAATTTTTGAAAATATACAAAAAAATAAAATACTGAATTTTTTTATTTCTAGTGGGTGACTGAAAATAATTTCCTTTTTTTTTAGATCTTATAGATGTAGTTAAGGATCAACTGTATGGTTCAGATTATAGCCAAGAAGAAGACCCAAAACTATTTTCATCTTCCAAAACTAATCGAGGGCCTCTTGAGGATGAATGGCTTGAAGAGTTACGTGTCAAGAACTTACCTGAAGGGAAAGCAGTCATGTGTGCTTATAAGTTATGTCGGGTGGAATTCAGATATTGGGGCATGCAAACGAAAATTGAAAAATTCATCCATGATGTTGGTTAGTAATTTAATGTTTTTAATCTAGTTGCGTCACCCGGCTTTGCACGTTCCACCTTGAAACTAAAAGTTATGTCAAGTGATGTGTGTTCAACAATCAGGCTTGAACAAAAAAAAAAAAAAAAAAATCAGTAAAATTTCGAGGCAAGTTGCGGAAAAATAACCAAAAAATAAACATTTTTCAATCCCCTGATTACAGGAAAAGCCTTTAAAACCAAAACAAGAATTTTACTTGTTCATATTTGAGAAAAAAATTGACAATAGATCTTTTGACTCAATGATTTTCTTCAAGCTATAAATTTAAATGAAGCATTGTTGTGGAAAATTAAGATGAAGCACTGAATAATAATTTCAGGGCTCCCAAATGGTTCGCTTTTCCCGCCAAAGTCCATTTTTTATGGTAAAGTCCACTTTAGACCGCTTTTTAACATTTTGGTCCTATTAGTCCGCTTTTATATTGTTTTTACTTAAATATCATATTTTAAAAGTTTTTCATTTCGTTAAAAATTACTGTATACGCAAACACGCCGCCGCAGCGCGTGTTAAACACGATTCGTACGCCGACGAAAACCCTTGAAAAGTTCTTGGGGAAAAAAAAATAGAGGTCATTTGGTCATTTTCAAGTGCTTGAAAAAGTATGAAAAGTTTCTTTATTGCTTGAATTCTTTCAAAAATCATTGGATTGTGCTTGTAATTCTTTTAAAAATATTTCATTAGTGCAATTTTCTCAACATATATATTCGATATGATTTATCGCGAAAAATTGCTTTCGTGTTTGAGGTTTCAATCCTTTTGCATCTTGTTAATATTTTGATGCTTTTTACAATCCGAAGTGATTTTGACATGTGCTACCTTAGCTTAGCTTATTTTTCGTTTAATTTCAATAATTAACGATGGACTTATTTTGGAAACCACGGCAACATAGAACTTACTCGGACTTCGCGGAAAAATGCTTCTCGCGTTTGAAATTTCAACCCTTTTGCATCTTGTAAATATTAGGGCTCGACCGATGGCATTTTTTGGCCTATGGGCCGATGCCGATTGTTGGCCGATTGTTCAAAGATGGCCGATGGCCGATAGTTTTCCTCGAAATGGCCGATGGCCGATGGCAAAAAAAAAAAAATAAATAAATAAAAAGATTAATTTGAATTCTGATATTTTTAATTCAAATTATATTTTTCGCAATCACGAGTTGCGACAGGACACTACTTATTGGAGTTATTGTTTCCAGAAACTGCTCCTGACCTCCCAAACCTGCCCTTCTCCTGGGCGGTTACGTGTGTATAGTTGTGTGTGTGTAGGCGCGCATGCATATGTAGGTTTGTGTGTGCGTAGACCTGTGCACACACGTAGGCGTGTATGTCTCTCTGTGTGTAGGTGCTTGTGCATGTGTAGGCTCGTGTGTGCATAGACTTGTGTATGCACATAGGCGTGTGTATGTATGTGTGTGTGTGTGTGTGAACTGTGTAGGACATGGACGCCACTGACCAGGAGAAGCGGATTTCGGGGGACATTTTTCAGGACAGGAGGAGCCGCGCCTGGAGAGGACGATGGGCGGGAGTTCGGCAGAGGGAAGCGGGGGGGGGGGGGGAGAGAAAATCAGCCTAACGTCAAGGACAGTCAAATGAGAACAATAAGCAATCGTGATTGCTCAAAAAAATCTAACAGAAATAAATTGATAAGATTGTCAGGGATTTGAAGGATCATTGAAACAAGTATAAGAAATACGCAAAATGACATTTCTTAGCCAAAATAAATAATCGCTAAATATTTAAGAAATGCTTGAAACGACGAGGGTGGGTTTGGGGGGACAACCAAAATTTTGGGGTAACTCACAACATTAAACTTTGGACCCAACTTCAGTCTCATTTTTTTAGTACAGAACCGCTACCACCAACGCCTCGGAAGAGTTTCTGAATCTACTTCAGCACTTTCGAAGAAAAAATTCAAAAGTGCCTTTGATTTCCGAATTATGTCACCATTCAAAACGTCTTTAATCAATTTCTTACATTAACCCCTTCAGACCTGGTGTCCGGTATACCGGACATACTTTTAAACTAAACACAGTGTTGCAGGAGGGTCAAATCCAGATTTCCCCAATTCCCTTTCAACTTTTCCCCCAAAAGCGATGTTTTCTATCAAAATTCCCCAAATTCAAAAATTATTTTTCCACTAATATTTTCACAAAATGAATCGACTTCCTCTAATATTTTTGTCTCTTGAAAAAAAAAATTTTTCCCCAAATAGCCACATTTTCTTACAAAATTCCCCAACTTTTTTTTCTTAACATTTTCGCTTTCTTTTTTTTTTTGTCTTCTTTATCTTTATCTTTTTTTACAAATAATAAAGCTGAAAGTCTCTCGTCTGGATCTCTCTCTGTCAAAATCTCTGTGACGCGCATAGCGCCTAGACCGTTCGGCCGATTTTCATGAAATTTGGCAAAGAATTAGTTTGTAGCATGGGGGTGTGCACCTTTAAGCGATTTTTCGAAAATTCGATTTTGTTCCTTTTCTATTCTAATTTTAAGAACATTTTTCCGAGCAAAATTATGATGAAATGGACGAGTAAATTACCAAGTTATCATAATGTGGAACCGTGACTTCCGCAAGCCAATTGGCGAGATATTCATCATGCATTATTTGTAAGTATACAGGGGAACCAAAAGACCTTTTAATTTTCTACTACGGGCAAATCCGTGCAGGTGCCACTAGTCATAAATACAAGCGCCTGACTGAAAGATAAGAAATAACCAAATACTTTTTTCTACTCGCATTTACTACGCTGCTTCTGCATATACATTTAAACTATGATTTTTGTATACATTTATCCAAGAACGTTCTTCATCACTTATTTTTACCTAATTCACGTATCAAAACTAGTTACTCATGCAGAACATTAATGCGAATTCCGTAGCATAATATTCCACATAATGCGAAATACGAATTCCATAAAGTTGAGCAAAGCTAAACCAACGCTGTTTGATACAAACAACTTCTTGATGCGAATTTAAATACGAAAAAAATTATTTTTTCCCCGAGGTTTTTTTTTTTCCCCAGCTTTTCCCCAAGAAAAAAATGTTTCCCCAAAGAATTCCCCTCAAAACCCATTTCCCCCAAAATTTCCCCAGAGAGCACCAGATTTCCCCAAAATGGGGAAATTTCCTCCAATCTGGCAACACTGTTTAAAAAGCTGCTAATCATTTAATAGTTGATTTAATTAGTTGATTTTTTTTTGTAGTTGACTCTTTACATTCTAGTTATTATAATTTGAAGTAATTTTTTCGTTTCGGGGTTGACAACACTGACATATAAGGATTGAGAGATAGAGAGTGGCTCATTTTTCCAACAATGGATTTTCATTTGAAAAGCGAGGTTTTTTCCTGATTTTTTTTAAAAAATATACAATTTTTAATTAATAGTTTCAAACGCTTATATTATGTTTTATAATTGTTTGTAGAACATTTTATAATGAAGTTTGTTCGGTATTTTATCGTTTTTGTATATGAAATATTGATTCAAAAATATAAGTCAGGAATATTGGACGTGCCATAACTCTTTTAATTTTTCTCCTACAAATTCAAAATTTTGTCAATAAGATATTCTTTACCATAGTACACTGTGTACCAAATATCAAAATTTTTGGTCCAATATTTCATAATTCCGACTGAAGGGGTTAATGCTCCAAATTCTTCCTAAACAATATATAAAGCTTGAAAAAAAAAAATCTCTAATTTTAAGAATGGTGTTAGTTTTAAACAACTAAAAAGTACAAACTAGAGTTTAATTTCAGAAATTGAGGGAGTGGGAGGAGGAGCACGCAAGTGTTCTCGAAAATACAAAAAATAGTCATAAAAATAGAGTTCAAAACAATCATAAACATTGAGCAGAAAAACCCTTTTAAAACTTGCACCCGAGTTTCTTTTGACGTGCAGTGGCGGATTTAAAAAATAGCTAATGTTGCGATTGCGCGAGAGGCCCCATAGCCATATAGGGGCACCGTAGGAGTTACAAAAATGCTTAGGATAAATGTTTTACAACTTCTGTGATAGAGAAATAGGGCCCCAAATGTATTTCGACGGGCCCCAAACTTGTAGCTCCGCCGAAGCGATACAGAAAAGACTTCCAATACTGTGATTCATATTACAAATATCGAAAAATTAAAAATTACCGTCGGTTTAACGGGAGTCTAACAAAATGAAACTAAACCGGTTTCGCCATCTCATATTTTTTCCATGGCCTCCAATTCGGCAATACATCACCAAAGGATCGTCAGTCAGAGACGCTATATTAATTTTCCATTGAAATAAGTAATTAATAGCCACAAAAAATGACTAAATAGGCTTTTTAGAACACCCGATCGAAAACAAAAAGGGAAGTGCACAAATGGAACGTACGCACATCCCATATGCGAAAATTTAGCCTTCTGCAGCTTACCATTTTTGAGTTATGACTTATGAGAGATACATACTTACATCCAGCCGCAAGAAACAACGCAATAATTAACTTGTTTGGTACCTGAATGCAGTATTAAAAACTCTTTCAGGGGTGATTAAAATCGAAATTCATACTGAAATTTAAGTAAACAATTTTATATGAAAACAATAACTGAACACAATAACTTTTATATGAAAACAATAACACTTTTTAATATTTTGTATTAAACAGTAAAACAACAAAGGTCCTTTTTTTTCCAAAACATCGGCCAATTCCATCGGCTTTTCGATGTTTTTTTAAGGCCGATGGGCCGATGTTTCCCGCAAGTTAGCATCGGCCGCCGATGCCGATGACGATGGCTAAATTGTTGAACCATCGGCGCCGATGCATCGGTCGAGTCCTAGTAAATATGTTGATGTTTTCCACAATTGGTAGTTATTTTAACATATACTACCTTAGTTTAACTTATTTTTCGTTTAATTCCAATAATTAACGAATCAATTATCTTGGAAACCATAACAACATTATTGAGCTTATTCGGACTTCGCGGAAAATTGCATCTCGCGTTTGAAATTTCAATCCTTTTGCATCTTGTAAACATTTTGATGTTTTCCACAATTGGAAGGTATTTTGACATATGCTACTTTAGATTAGCTTATTTTTCATTTAATTTCAATAATTAACGAAGGAATTATTTTGAAAAACATGGCAACATTAAACTTACTCGGTCTTCGCGGAAAAATGCTTCTCGCGTTTGAAATTCCAATCCTTTTGCATTTTGTAAATATTTTGATGTTTTCCACAATTGTAAGGTATTTCGACATAAGCTACCTTAGTTTAGCTTATTTTTCGTTTAATTTCAATAATTAACGAAGGAAATATTTTGGAAACCGTAACAACATTGAACTTATTCGGACTTCGCGGAAAATTGCTTCACGCGTTTGAAATTTCAATCCTTTTGCATCTTGTAAACATTAAAATATTTTTCCCTACCGAATGTTTTTTTCCTATATGCCACCTTAGATTAGCATGTTTTATGTTTAATTTAGTAGAAAGTAAATAAATTTATTTTATGGGAAACATGGCAACATTGAACTTGGTTCGTGCAAATTTGCTTCTCTGAGCTTTCAATCGTTTTGCATCGTATAAATATTTTTATATTTATGGCAATTAGAAGTTATTTTGAAATGCTATGTTAGATCAACTCGATTTAATTTTTATTTAAATAACTAAAAAATTAATAACTTTTATGTTGTTTAATTCAAGTATATTTAGTTTTGCAAACTTAATTCTGATTATTATTAGCTTGTTTTCGTTTTTTTTTTGGGGGGGGGGGGGGTTAAATTTAAACAATTGAGTGCATAACATTTTAAAATAGCTTTTGTATTTGAAACACAGTTGAATTATATAATTTTATGAAGTTGAATTTGTGTACATCATTTCATTGTCATGATGCCTGCTAAAAGGGGAATTTGTTTTTTTCTTCCATAAAAGTTCAAAGCACTCATGGCCCTGCAATTATGGATTTTTTTTTTTTTTTTTTGTAAGCTTTATGATTCTTGAAAATAAACTTTGAATATGAAAATTGCAAAACTAAGACTCGTGTGATCTGCTTCTCTTTGATGGAGCATTTCAGACATTTTTAGGAAAACTTTCAATACAGTAGATCCATTTGGTGTGTGATAGATTCATATCGGTTGAAAAGGGATATAACACAGATAGAAAAACACCAAAAAAAATTTAAACTTAAGAACAGCTTCATCTATCCTTCAGTGAGACTATCAGCATCCCTGGTTCAATTCAAAATGCATCATTACGCCTATTTAGTTCTAAGGAGGCTGCCTTAAGTGCTGAGCTAAGTGCCTCCCCCCCCCCCCCTTCCCATCCAAATGTTTGTGTAAATAATATTATTATTCAATGGATAAAAAGATCAGTTGTGCAGAAGGTGATAAAGGAGTTGTATCATTAAAAAACTCAGTAATATAGTTAATTAACGAATTATCTTCACAGATTTAGCAGCAGGCAGCTAATTTGCCTTTTGGTGCTTCCTTGGGCTTAAATGAATGGTCCTCCCAAGGTCCTCTTTTTGATTGAAAATGGTCCTCTTTTATGCTTTTCTAAAGCTAAAATGTGTTGGGAACCCTGATTGAAGAAAAATGACAGAAATTAGGACATATTTCTTCTAGAAAAAGTTTCTTCAATATCTGAATTAGAGGATAAACTTACATTTTGAAAAAAAATCTCAAACAAAGCAGAGAGGCAAACCATGATCTCTAAATTAAATGATAACGGATTTCTGTCAGCTATTTTAAATGAATTTTGTCTTTAAATGCATTCTTTATAGTTATGTAAAATTTATGTTCAGTATTTATTATGTAATACATGCAATTGTTTATTATTTTATTAGTTTCTCAATTCCCTTTTAAAAAGAGAGTATAACATTCGAAAGACATTCTAAAAACAGACAATACCTTGTACATTTGTGTTATATCAACCTCTTGTTATATCGGCCAATTTTGTCTTGATGGCAGGGATCATTGTTATGAAAGTCGACTGTATTTTAATACAAAATTGAAAAAAAAAGGGCATTAAATAATTAGTTTATGACATTCATAGCTTTGTATATTGGCCATTCAAATTCCTAAACTCATTACAGTGAAAGTTTTGGTAATATGTTTACAGCTCTACGAAAGACAATGGTTCGAGCACATAGACAGGCATGGGCATGGCAGGATGAATGGCATGGACTCACTATGGAAGACATCCGCCGCCTGGAAAAGGAAACTCAGGAAGCACTCGCTAAAAAGATGAAGAATGAAGAGGAAACTCAGCCTTCGGTTCATCCTAGTCCTTCTGCTTTGTCTGGTCAAGAAGTTGACCTTACTGCAATCGATAAGGACAACGATGTATGTGTACGTTTGGATGGTAGTCCTTCTCCAAACAGACCACGTAAACCCAGGAATCTTTCAGTTGGAAATGTTAGTGCAGAAATTGCTGCTGATGATGGGCGACAGAAATTGTGGTCCAGGAGTGGCTCTAGAACAGCTCTATGTTCACCCAGTATGTTATCAGTTTTCTTTTGCTTAACACATTTAGTTCAGTATATGTTGCTAGTAGAGTATGTATTAGAAGAATACAGCTATATTCTTTCAAAACATGTTTCACTCACTGAATGCTAGTTTCTTTCATGGTTTTTATTTTATCTCTTTTCTTTTTCTTTTTTTTTTTTAAATGTAAACTTTTCAACACTTTATAAAAGATTGTTATGTTTAGTGCATAACTAAGCAAATTAAACAAAGCAATATTGAAAGTTGAATTGGTTGAAGTATTTCAATTGTTTTTCTTTTTTTCCCTAATTTTAAGTCTTTAAGACTTAAACTTTAATGTCAAACATGTGCTAAAATTCATAGGAAGCATCTTGGTATTGGGAATAAATATTATATTTGTACTGTCAATATGTGTAATGCATTGTTTAAGCTTCAGTAAATTTTATTTGATGAGTGCAGTGGAAGTTGTAGACAAAAATATTTTTCTATAGCTGTTTGTGATAATACAAATACAAATATACAAATACAAATGTGACGACCAGCAACAGGCTCTGGGCCCAGCTAGACTGGTCCTAGTCAATTAATTAGTCCCCAATGAAGATCAATGGCCCTCTTAAAGCTATCCACTCCCTTGCTCATTACCGCCTCTTCCGGTAAGCTATTCCAAGTGCCCACGACCCTGCTAAAGTAGTAGTTTTTCCTGATTTCCAAGTTAGCCTGAGATTTAAATAGCTTAAAACAATGACCCCTTGTCCTGCTTTCCCCGCAAAAATTTAATCCATTTACATCTTTCATTTTGATAAATTTAAATAACTGAATCATGTCCCCTCTGACTCTCCTTTGCTCTAGGCTATACATGTTAAGCCTATTAAGTCTGGTATCATAATCTAAATCTGAGAGTCCCCTTACTAATTTAGTTACCCTTCTTTGAACCCTTTCCAATACAAAAATATCTTTCTTCAGATAAGGCGACCAGAACTGCACAGCATACTCCAAATGAGGTCTTACTAAACTCCTATATAAAGGCAGAAGAACTTTCTTAGATTTGTTTGAAATAGATCTATTGATGAACCCAAGCATTTTGTTGGCTTTGTTACTAGCAATACTGCACTGTTGACTAAACTTGAAGTCCTGATTTATAAAGACACCCAGATCCATAACATTTTCTGCCTGATTTATGACTGAACCCTGTAAACGATATCTCATACGCTTATTTCCATGACCTAAGTGTAGCACTTGACATTTCCCTACATTAACTGCCATACCCCATTTATCTGCCCACTTTGTAATATGATTTAAATCCTCTTGCAGCTGTTTTACTTGTTCTTCATTTTCGACAATCCCCATAACTTTTACATCGTCAGCAAAACAATTCATGCTTCCAGAAATATTTTCATTGATGTCATTCATAAATATAATAAACAAAAGAGGCCCTAAAACTGATCCCTGAGGAACCCCACTTAAAACATCACTCCAATTAGAATGATTTCCTCTCACAACTACTCTTTGCTTCCTACCAGTAAGCCAATTTCTTACCCAAAGTAAAGTTTTTCCTCCTATTCCAATGTCAGCTAACTTGCTGAGAAGAGCAACATGCGGTACCTTGTCAAAAGCTTTTTGAAAATCAATATAAACAACATCCACACATTTTTTGTTATCTAAAGCTGAGGTAACCTTGTCGTAGAAATGCAATAAATTAGTAGTACAGGATTTACCTTTCCTGAAACCATACTGCAAACTAGTCAACAGACTATTAGTCTCTACGAACATCATGATCTTAATTTTGATCAAAGTTTCGAAAATCTTACAAATCACCGAAGTCAAACTTACAGGTCTATAATTCCCAGCAATACCTTTAGACCCCTTCTTGAAGAGTGGCGTTATGTTAGCCAGCTTCCAGTCCTCTGGCACCGTCCCCGAGTTATAAGAAGCATTGAAAATGTTCAAAATAACATCCACTAATTCCTCTGCACATTCTACTAAAATTTTTGGATAAATATTATCTGGTCCCGGAGCTTTAGTTGCTTTAATCTTTTTCAAATGAAATAAAACCTCCTCCCTGGAAAATACAAAATCCTCAAGCTGTATAATAGCTTGTGTCTTGTTAGTGTCAACTGTTGAGATACAGTTATCGTTAAACACACTGGAAAAAAAGTTATTTAGAACATTTGCAATATCCCTATCGTTTTGGATTAAATTTCCATACTCATCAACCAAAGGCCCAATTTGACTGTTTCGAGCTTTCCCAGAATTAGCGTAAGCAAAAAACCTCTTAGGATTCCCATCAATGTCATCTGCCAGCCTTTGCTCCAATTCCCTTTTCTGAATCCGTACCAAATACTTAAAATTTCGCCTTGCCTTACTATACTGGAGTCTCTCCGCACTCTGACCAGTTTCTTTAAACTTACGAAAAGTGGTTTGCTTATAATTAAGAGCTTCTTTAGTCTCCCTGGAGAACCACATGGGCCAAATTTTGGTACTAACACCTTTTCTCCTAAATGGAACATAGTCCCCAACGGTTTTAGCAAGTTTATCCTTAAATTCCGTCCATTGCTGATCTACGTCGCTATTTTCCAACCCTGACGAAAAAACCTCTTTCAAGCTCTGCCTAAGTGCAACAAAATCAGTGTTTCTGAAATTGGGCACAAACCTAAAATTATCATCTTTGCACACTTCAAATTTAACCCGGAACCTAATGCTGTTATGATCACTATCTCCAATATGCTCCCCTACACTCAACCCCTGAACAAAACTACCTATGTCACAAAAAACTAGATCCAAAATTGCCTCCTCTCGAGTTCCCTGAGTTACAACTTGATCTAAGAAACAGTCACCAATTACTTTTAAAAATTCCTCTTCTTTGCCATTACCAGAATAAAAATTATTCCAATCAATACCCAGAAAATTGAAATCCCCCATTATGATAACGGATCCCTTACTGGACATGTCACTAATAATACGGTACATCTGTTCATCTTGTCCCAGGTTTGAATTAGGTGGCCTATAAATGTTTCCAAACCGTAGCTTTTTGCCCTTACTGCTCATCAACTCCAGCCAAACCATATCAATATCAGTAGGCTTATCATTTATGACCAATTCATTGCAAATAAAATTGTCTCTAACATAAAATAAAACCCCACCACCTCTTTTACCTACTCTATCCTGTCTGAACAAATTATACCCAGCAATATGTAATAACTCTGCATCAGATTCGGTAGCCCATGTCTCTGTAATTCCAATAACATCCAACTTCTCATCCATAACTATGCTTTTCAATTCATCCATCTTGTTCCTAATACTGCGAGCATTGGTATAGAAAACTTTAAGCATGCCTAAGTTGCTTTTATTTAACACCCTGAAATTTCCTAAATTACAATTGTTAACATTACTACTCTTGTTCATCACTTTATTTCCATTTCTAGCAATACCCAAAAAAATTTCATTCTCTCGATACCTGATGCTTGAACCATGCCCCCCATTCCAACTTAGTTTTTTGACTCCGAAGCCCTTAAAATTAATCCACTAACCATTTTGACCCCTGTAGAGCTCAGATGCATGCCATCCCTAGCAATCCAATCCTGTTTACAATGACTCCATACATCAATGAACCTGATACTGCGCTTTTCGCAAATTGACTTCAGTAGCAAGTTCATACACCTCGCACGTTGAATTAGCCAGCTCCTATGCACTCCATACCTGGGAAGCAAACCAATCACTTGGACATTCGTCGAAAAGCTGGTTGCTTTATCCAACAGGGGTTCCCATTCCCTAGAAAACTCCTCATTTTTACTGTGGCCTACATCATTTGTTCCCACCCACAAAGTAACCATGTCCTCCTTATTCAATACTCCCTTCTTTTCAGCAACCATATTAACGTCTTTTACCCGAGCCCCTGGTAAACAACACCTAGCCACCTTACGCTTTACTCTCCCAACTGTGTTACCCACCTCCCTTACCATAGAGTCCCCCAAAATTACACCCTTAATTTCCCAATCTAACTCCTCACTTGAAACTTCCCCTTGAATCTCTGGAACATTTATACCCTCTACAACTGGCTTACACCCTAATGCTAACTGGGCTTCCAAAACTAGCATCTTAAGTCTTAAGTCTGAGAGTTCAGCACATTTAGTGCAAATATAATCCTCCTCAAAAACAGACTCATTTTCCCCCTTATACAGGCAGAACATATGACATACATCACAAGAGATCCACCTGTCCCCCTTCCCACTCTTTACCTCTTTCATAATGCATATAACACCCATTTCAACTCAGTGAATATGTTCCAAAAGGCAAAACAGAAAGATAAAAATGCAAAAAAACACAGAATAAATACTAAAAACAGCAGTAAATAAAGAGAGTTGCTACACCCAATAAAGCCCACAAGATCAAAAACCAGGAGATCACCACATGTTAGGCTTAGCTCCAAAAAATGCAAAAACACTTCAAGAATACAATAACAGCAAAAATGAGCCCCCAAAACACAATAAAACTAAATTACATGATAAAGTGAAGAAAAAAAACCTAAAACTAGACAGTAATAGTGAAAAATTATAGTAAGAAAACACTTATCAAATTAGCAGCAATAACACTCCCTGCATCACAGGCGCACTCTAGTGGCCAAAAAAGATAATATTCCAGAGATAAAGGGGGAAGTTTCAAATAAGGAGCCAGACTGGGAAACTAAGGGTGTAATTTTGGGGGACTCGATGGTAAGGGAGATGGGTAATACAGTTGAGAGAGTTAAGCATAAGGTGGCTAAGTGTTGTTTACCAGGGCTCGGGTGAAAGACGTTATTAAGATTGTAGAAAAGGGGGTATTAAATAAGGAGGATATGGTTACTTTGTGGGTGGGAACAAATGATGAAGGCCACAGTAAAAATGAGGAGTTTTCAAAGGAATGGGAGTCCCTGTTGACCAAAGCAAATTTGTTGACCAAACCAGTTTATAACAATTTTCGTGAAAATTTGAGATAGTGAGGCATCAATTTTGTGTTGAGTTTATGCGGAATGACCCAATATAGTAAAATGCAGTTTAGATACCTGCCTCTAGTACCATCAGGAAAGACTACAGTTATTAAATCAATAACACCCATCAAAACTCTAGTGTAAGTTTCCTGCAAAAAACTTTAAATTAAAAAATTTGTTTCAAATTCGGAAGCAGTGAAAAATAGTAAATAGAAGAATCTGAAGTTAGAAAGATTTCGCAAGACTTAACAAATATATGAAGTGTGCATATCTGCACATTATAACCACATTTACAAAGCATTTCTGTACTGTAACATAGCAAGTGGCACACACAAGGGGAGGGTCCATGGGGGTACAGACCTCTCCCACTGCACTTGAGTTTTTTTGATTGACCGTTATTCTATGTATTAATACCTACAGTAATTCCAAGCAAAGGTAACAATAATTTCAGATTTAATGTATGAAAAAATACAATTTATTTCCTTTCTTCCTCTGCAAAATTTAACTGAATATGAACATAAATTGTTCTATAATGATGATTTTGCTTTGCTGTTTTTGTTTAAATTATGAGAAAAGTAAATACATTCATTTTTGTGCTTTCTGATATTTTAATTAAGTATTTGTTATTACTAATGCTGAATAATTATTCAATAATTTTAATGTTTTCTGTTCGATAAAATCAAAAGAATATGTTTGGATGTGTGTTGGAGTATGATATGAAAATAGTGGACCTTGGATCCTTCCCCTCCTTCCCCCTTACTGTGTGTGCCACTGAACATAGCATAATTCAGTCGAATCCTATTTTGGTGAAAACAGTTACAGCGAAAATTATTATAACAAAGATTCTTCAGATCACCATCTAATATTAACATAGGGCCATATGAATTTTAGTATAATGAAATTTCGCTGCAATAAAATGGTTTCTTTGGTTGCTCCAATTTCGTCAAAATGGGATTCCACTGGAACCCACTTCTAAGTTTTGCATTCAGCTGTTAGGAAATATGTACCATTTCAAAATCAGATGGTTCTCCAAAATGTAAAGTTCTAGTTATATCCGTAGTGCCATCTCTGCAAGACAAAAAAACATATGACACATTTAAATTCAAAGATTGTACTAAAAACTTGTACTTAAAAGTAATTTTTGCTTACAAGTATTGGCCTCCAGAATCTAAAAGGTACAATGAATTCTTATTAATATCTCGATTCGTAAAAGTCTCAGGAGAATAATGTATTACAGCTGCATTAGGTCCGAAGGCAGAAATAGTTTCAAAGCTTTCACCTTGATTCAGTTGTTGTTCTCTGTAAAAGATAAATAGATAAATAAAATGATACATTAAGCACTGTTCAAATAATAAAAGACAATTACAAAACTTTCTAACAACTAAACTGAGTTCTATCTCTTTATAGATCCTGTACTAAACTATCTCTGTGTATATATGCATTTATATACAGTGTAGACCCTCATTTACACATGGGTAATATTCCACTAAATGCCGCATAAATCAAAATCGGATAAATCAAGACCTAATATTAGTATTAAAATAAAGGTTAAGTTTCTAGGATGAAAAAAAAAAAACTGTTATTCTACTGATAGATAAATATGCAATAAGTTGGATAGATAATTATTTCTAAACATATTTATGCATGGATCCAGAGAGGGGTGAAAACTCCCTTTAAGGAAACAAAGATAGCCTAAAACTGCCTTTTGGGGTCTTACTTCAAAAATCTAGACCTGGACCCCTTCACATTTAGTCAAAAAATGACTTACAACCTCCCCCCTTTTTGGAAGTAACCCCCCTCCAAAACCAGAAGTTGGATCTGCCCTTGCAGGCATGTGCATAAAGAAAAAATGAATACATATTAACCAATGATTTTAATACACATGAACAGTATAAATTTGATTTAACGATTTCTTCAACTTAATGATACATTTCACTGGTCTAGATTTAACTGCATTGAATGTATATGCTCCTCAACTTAACGATATCCTTGATTTAACAATATTTCCAGTCCCTTGACAATTGTTAAATCGAGGTTACCATATATACTCACGTATTAGTTGATCTTAGGTATAAGTCAACCTCCCTACTTTTAGCAGGAAAATCAGGAAAAATATCGAAAACCTGCGTATAAGTCAAGCCCCTACTTTCAGAAAAAAATTGGGAATGTTTTACCGCTAATTTTGAATATAAATGCTGTAAAAAGGAGGAAAACGAAATGCAATGAACATTTTTATGTTAAAAAACCTCAAATTATTATTCTTTTGCACAAAAAGGGTTCACTTCTGCGATCGCAATTTTCGTTAAGGGTTCGATTTTGCTGTTACGATTTGTGACTTATTGCTTTTATTTTGAATAAATATCAATAAAATTGTGATTTCCGCACTTTTCGCATAGTCGGCCATTTACTGTAATTATTTAGTCTTTATTTCACAATCAGACCATGTAAAATTATAGCAGAATGTGTAAGTATTAATTTTTTAAGGTGTTTTTTTCCACAAATTGTGTGGGAAAATTTTTCAGAAGTTCTGCCCCGCGTATGAGTCAATCCCCCCTAACTTTTAACCCCATTATTTGTATTAAATTTCTCGACATATACGCGAGTACATAGGATATACTGTATTTCATTTAATGGAAAGTTCCTGTTTAAAAAGATTTCTGGTTGTGATAGTCACTGACAGAAATTATTTTTGGTTGCAGTTCTTTGCAAGGCATTAGTGTATTTACAATTTATCTTTTAGCTTGCAGATATTTGAATGAAAGATGTAAATGGGTAAAATTTTTGCGTATAAAGCAGGACAAGGGGTCATTGTTTTAAGTCATTCAAATCTCAGACTAACCTGGAAAAATTACTTTAGTAGGGTAGTGAACCTTTGGTACAGTTTACCAGAAAAGGCTGTAATGAGCAACGGGGTGGACACAGTAGTGTACATAGACTTCTGTGTGTCCCCGTAAGATATAAAATTGCGCCCCACCCATAAGAAGCATTCTAAAAAATTTCTGCATAATCTTATTTTTTTCAGAGCGTGCACCCTCCCCCATAAGAATGGTTAATTGCAGATTGGGAAAGATTTTGTTAAAAAAATCGAAAAAGTTGCATTTGAATCAAATATACGGAGGTGCAAAACTTTAAAAGGCAATTTCTCACTTTGAACTCAACTGCAGATAAGACTTTTCCATTTATCACGGCAGAATACCTCTCAAAGTTTTGGTGAGTAACTTACATCTCTTGACCTCATAAAGGAAAGGGTTGTAGTATAGTAGGATGCAAATTTGTAATGAAACTCACATGCAGATGTTCAGAGATACAAAAGAATCTTTCATTGAATGCTGTGTTGTGTCAAAAAAATAGTAAAATCGCATTTTACTTCTTAGAAATGTTTCCTTGTACTACAACTGATTGTAAAATAAGATGAGTAAAATTAAATGCCAGCAAAAAATTTCAAAAGTTTAAATTGAAAGGGAATAAAACAACAAAACATTCTAAATAAAAAAAAAAAAAACCCTTTCTTAATCATTAAGGTCCCCAAGGAGAACTTGGTTTTTATCTTAATTTTAAGGTCTAAAAAAAAACCTGTGTGAGAAAATGATTCTATGATGTACAAACTGCAAGAAATATACTGTCCTGGAATTTCATTTAAATCTGTTGGAGCAAGTTCAATGATTGGCGCCATTTAAGAAAATCACGATAGTTGTCATTTGAATTTTTGAGCTTATGTTCATTTTATAATGAAAATGCACCCGTAAATATTGGGTTGGAGCAGGGACGGACTGGCCAGGTCGGCTAGTCGGGGATCCCTGAATGGGTCAACTGCTTAGGGAGGCCAACTTAAATAGTTGACCCTTTTTTATTAAACAAATTTTTCTAAGAAAAATTACTTAAGTTCTTGCATTTCAAATTGAAGTCGATATTGTGCATAAAATAGAACGGAACAAGTTCTATAGAACTGAGATTGATGATATACATCAGTGGTGCCTAACCTTTTTTAGTTTTACCTTGGGCCACACCTCATATTGAGAGGGAGATCGTGGGCCCGAACAAATATAAAATTATTTTTCTAAATACGTAGAATGGGAAAACAAGGAAAATTAAAGATAATTATAAACCAAAATTTGCTTCCAGTAATTACTTCATGCATATTTTATTGGCACGAACTTTGGATCGGTTTTTTAGAGACCAATATACAAATACAAATACAAAAGTGTAGACCAGCAACAGGCTCTGGGCCCAGCTAGACTGGTCCTAGTCAATTTACAATCCCCAGTGAAGATCAATGGCCCTCTTAAAACTGTCTACTCCCTTGCTCATTACCACCTTTTCCGGTAAGCTGTTCCAAGGTTCCACTACCCTGCTAAAATAATAATTTTTCCTAATATCAATGTTAGCCTGAGATTTAAATAGCTTAAAACAATGACCCCTTGTCCTGTTTGTAGTGCTAAACTTCAGCCCCGTAATATCTTTCGTTTTAATAAATTTAAACAGCTGAATCATGTCCCCTCGGTCTCTTCTTTGCTCAAGACTGTACATTTTTAGCCTTCTAAGCCTGGAATCATAATCTAAGTGGGAAAGTCCACTTTTTAGCCTTGTAGCCCACCTTTGAACCCTTTCCAATACATTAATGTCTTTTTTAAGATAAGGAGACCAAAACTGAACAGCATACTCCAAATGGGGTCTTACCAAACTTCTATATAAGGGAAGAAGAACTTCTTTAGATTTATTTGAAATAGATCTATTGATAAACCCAAGCATCTTATTATGACTACTTGGCTCCTAATTTTGCAACTATCATTCATGTAACCCAATGAAGATGATCAGTAGGTTTGAAATGTTTCAGAATATATTTTGCGTTTCATAACATTGAACCCAACAGCGGGCCACATAGATCAGCTTCACAGGCCTCATGTAGGCCGCAGGCCGTAGGACTACCATTACTATACATGATATTTCAGTCGTAGACCAGCTATCTTTATGCATCCATTCCGTGGTGAAATAAATTTAAAGCTATTAAAAATGCTAATAGCCAAGAAGACAACAATATAAGCACTTGGGATAAGGGGAAAAACATTTGAGAGGAATCGAAACTTTCGGGCACCACTGCGGTACATGATATTTCAGTCGTAGACCAGCTATCTTTATGCATCCATTTCATGGTGAAATGAATTTAGGGCTAGAATAACTTTTGAGAGAAATCAATAACTTGCTCTCTGCAGCCTCGAAAATTGTTGACTGCCCATTTAGGATTGGGGCAACAAATATGAGAGGACAATATCCTGGTTTGCTGGTCCAGTTGGAAAAAGACATCGGTAACATTCACTATGTTCTCAGCTGGTTGTGACAGATTCAACTAAATACTGTAAGTTGGCAAGAGATTTCATTGGTCTATTGTAAATTACGACTACAAATACTTTCATCTCAGAATAGCATACAGGAACGCAAGTTTGGATTACGATAAACTGAATCTGAAACACGACACAAATTTAGCAAATTTGGCTCAGAAGGGAAAGCTCCTGAATCTCTCATCACTTCCCCTATACTTTTTTGCAGCCTCGATGTCGGAAAATTTCCTAGGAAAGCCCCAGAACCCTTCCCCCTTACGTCACCAAACATAGCGTAGAAGTGCATTTTTTGGCCTTCAATTTCGAAGAATTTCCTAGGGAGAGTACACATATTTAACTTAAGACTGTGAGTACTTCAACATACACACACTCGTAACGTTTCACTGCATTTTTAAATCTTCAATAACAAAAAAGCTCTAAGGAAATCCTGACACTCCTATACGTCTTCAAAGATAGCCTAAATAAGGTTTTAAATCGTAAAAAAGCACCCTGAACCCTTTAATAAGCTAAAAGATTTGAAACTGACTGAAATTTGAGAGACATTTATAATTAAAGTTTTAAGAAGCTCGAACCTCGCACCCCTTATGTCTCCTATTGTTTCCAAACGAAGCCTTAAGTCGCGTTTTTAGAACTTTAAATTCGAAAGTGTCTCATGGCTCGACTTTTGGTAATATCAAGGCTTTTTCCTAAAGTCACCAGCAATAGCCTACAAATAAGGGCCTTGAGGCAAGAGCCAGGTAAGTCTAAATTTTTCATTTATTATTATTTTTTAAAATTAATTTTTGCGTGTGGACATTATAGATGTTCCGATTGATGCAGCAACGGGATAGAAATTTAAGATGAAACCCCTGCTTTGTATTAAATAGTGTGGGAAAGATAATAAAGTTTCTATTCTACAATTGTTGTTATTTGTTGGTCATACCAAAAATGAATGAGTCTGAACTTACCTGGTTCTTGCATCAAGGCCCTCAATTGTGTTTTTCCGATTTAAATGTTCTTCAGACTTAAATATCGAAAAATTTCCAGACAAAATCGTCGAACCTTCACCATTCCATTAAAGTCACTTAATATAGCTTTGAATTATACTCAATAGAAATTTCCTTGAGAGAGCTCCGTAACCCTTTTATCTATAGCCTAAAATTCATTTCAGTTTCAGAAAAAAATGCCGAGATGGTTTCCCCAAATCAAAAAAGGAGCAGTTCGCTTTCAGATAAAAGGGCACTTTTTGATAGAAGTTTTGTCATACAAAAAAGGTGCTTTGTTTAAAACTTTTGGTATATTAGGTGCAGACAAAGTCCAAGTGTTTTCGATGGCATTTAGTTTTAAAATCCTAAGAAGCTTTTTTGATGTTTAATTTTTAAAAAAATACTAAAAACATCCAGTTATATATTCTGATCAGATGCTTGAGGATAAGTGATTGAAATGAGGGATTGACGTTTCATTGACAGGCTTGTGTGAATCTTAACTAGTGTTCACTCTAGGAAAAAAAAGGGCAGGGTGCTGGCCTTTGAAAGGGGCACTTTTTTAAAAAAGGGCACTATTTCAACGCGGGGTCCCCCCCATCCAAGACCAATGATGCACCACTCAAAATGTACTGAGCGCCCCCTCCCCCCCCCAAAAAAAAAAAAAATTAAGAGGAGAAATAACACTTAAAACACCTTGCAAAAATTCAAACAGTCTAGTCTGCACCATGACCTCCCCCTCCCCTCCTTGATCGCCGTCACCAATGACTTTAGTATTAAATATGATTTCATCATGAAAACACACTTGTGTTCAGAATAGGGTTAGCTCACCCCCCCCCCCCCCCACACACACAAATGCCAATTAAGCTAAGCACATTTTCCACACTCCATAGAAACATTTAGCTAATGCTAAAACTTGGCTTTGGGTGTTTTTCAACATTTTTCAGGCCTAAAAAAAAATTCTACGCATTTCAAAACCCTTTGAATTTCAATTTAAGAAGAACAGTATTTAATTACTGATCCCCCCTTCCTACCAAAGAAATTGCCTAGTAATGTGCATTGTGCCATTAAGTATTTTAGTAGACATCAAAATTGTAATGAGTGTAAATTCTCCTTTTTTAAATATATTACACTTTAAATAGAATAATTAACTTAAAATACTGTGTGCAGTGCTTCAAAAATGCAGTGGTAGCAAGTTGCAAAACTAAAAAGATTTTGTTTGAGCTCTATTTCCTAGTCTTGGAGTTGTTCAAATTCATAACACAAATGTGTTGGTATGCGCTCCTAAATGCAATGCATAAGCAGCTTGGGCCAAGCTAAGATTTTTATCTCAGACAATTTTTGAAAATTTAATATTTCCGCATTTTAATTTTGTGATTTTTTTAAAAAATCAATTGTATAATATTTATGAATGAAAAATAAACAATGCAAGATTATTTCAGTTAGAAAAAAGCACAAGTAAGTCAAAAGTATGCTTTTTATTATGTCAATAAGTGCTTTAAATAATCTGTTATATGAATCATATACAAAGATAATAAAAATACTTAGCAAAAAGGAAAGAATTGAATTAACATCTTGTCAATGCGATGTTTCCATTTCAAACGTTTTTTTTTTTTTTTTGGGGGGGGGGGGCTGGGGATGGGGTTAAAAATCCAAGAATACAATTGCATTTTAGCCCAGTAAGCTTTGTACTATGTTCTTCTTAGTTAACTTTCCAGAAACAGATGTGAAAAGATTGCTACACAATCACTAGCAATGCGCTAAAATTAGCTAAGCAGCGGTAGAAGTGATCGACTTGCCACATATAGGACATTTTCCACAAAAAATATAGGACAAATATAGGACACATTATATGAATAGTTTCGCTATGAAAAAAGAAATAATACATACATATTATTTATTTAATCTTATCAATGATTTTGTTTAAAAAAACCCCTCAAACAAAATTATAACTTACACCTGAAATGACTTTCCTTATTGAAAGAATTTCTGAAAAAAGTGTACTTTGTAGACAAAAAAAAAAAAAAAAAAAGAACAAAGTGAAATTTATTGATAATTAACACAGCAACTCACAATTTTTGCAGGGATAGATAGTGTCACAAACATAGCTTATATAAATAAATAAAAACCGTCTTTGTGTTGAGAACTACCAGGAAATAACCAATGCTTCGTAGCACAAATATACAGACATTTTGTTCTATAAAATTCCACAAAAAGAAAAGATTGCAAAAGACTACTAGAACATTCCGATCAGAAAATGCACTGAACACAAAAATATACCGGCGAAAACAAAAACCGAAAAAAAAACCACGCTGGAAAACAAAACAAACTGCTGTTGCCAAACGCAAAATTCTAAAACCAACTTCAGAATTCGTTCTCGAAACTCCACCCACAACAGTGACGTCATATTGCTGTAGCCAATGAGAGAAGATGCCTGTTGCAGGATTTAATGAGTTGCGTTTCTTAATTTGAAATTCGTTTGCACACGTACTTTTGACGAAAAATCCGAAGTCAGATAGTTTATTTACTGTTGTTTTAAAGAAATAAATTGGATAAAAAAGCAGGAATATAGGAAATATAGGACATTTTCCAAAAATATAGGAAATATAGGACGATTTTCATACTTTTTTTGAAAATATAGAAAATATAGGATATATAGGACCACTTCGACCCCTGGCTAAGCCTAATTCCCACGTGCAGACGAAAAACGGACACAAAGGGCTGAAATGTTAGGAAATTGTCCTATTCCCTCTTTTATTGTTGATTCTCAGAAAATCAAGGATGGGAAGGAATGAAACAAAGATCTCTCCCTTCCCAGAAGGCCCCACTCCTTCCCACAACCTTTCAAAAACCAACCCTCAGTAGAAGGGAAGAACATGCCTTTGTTTCCTACTGATAAGCCTCTTTGAATTCTGGAAATCTCATCCCTTCTTCCCCTAGGTATTTGCTTTCCCTTTTGTTTATGGGGCCGTTTTCAAGGTGAAATTCTGGGAACAAGGATAAGACATGGGCGTTTTTGCAGAGGATTGCTGGACAAATAATATTGCCCGGATATCGCGGCAGGTCGAAACGATGGTTGAGGCATCTTTTTAAAAACAAAAGGTGCAATTTCTTATTTTTGAAAAGGGCAGGGCGCATTTCGCGATCTAAAAGAAGGGCAGGGCGCATTCTGCTGATATGGAAAAGGGCAGGGCGCTGCGCCCTTCAAAAACGGCCTAGCGGGAACACTAATCTTAACCTTTCGAAAATTTTTTTGATTTTGTGAAGTTTTGATCAAATTTTTAAGGCGAAAATGCACGGTACCCTCCTAAAAAATCTAGGAGCAAACGCTAGGAAAACCTGTCCCCTTTTCTTTTAAAGTTTCCCAACATACTATAATATTACATTTTTAAAATTTCAATGTCGAAAAATTGCGAAAGAGAGTCGCCGGATTCCTTATTGTACCTAAATGTAGTTCAAAATTGGGTCGAGTAGACTTCAGCTTTGAAATGCTTCCAAATGAGATCACTGAACTGGTCTCTAACGTGAACAAAGATAGTTTTGTGTTTTCTAATAGTTCAACGTCGAAACATTTTCGTTGAGAGCCCTGATGCTTCCCTGTTCCATTAAATTTACAAAGGGTAGCCTAAAATTGTATTTTTAAAACTTCATATTTCGGAGAATTTTTGGGAAGAGGAGACTTCAATTTTGAAAAAAAAAAAAAAAAACGTGGGGGAACCTCTTTCGTTAACGCTCCTCTAAAGTTACCAAAATTTGTAAAATTGCAGTTTTTGACATCTATTTTGCAAATGTCGCTTGAAAGGGTACTAGAACCCCTTCTTTCGATTCTTTTCTCCTTGAGCCTATATAGATCAACCAATTTTGAAACATTTCCGGGGGAATTTACCTGATTCCTCCTTTTTCCTTCCTATGTTGTCAGTATAGAAGCCTAAAGATGTCTTTAACACTTGTAACCATTAGTATCCTTCTTTCAAGGCACATAAAAAATGTGCCAAATTTAGCTTCATTTCACATTTCACAATTTTCTTTTCTTAAAAATTAAAAACTAGATTTAAAAACTTAAAAGAAAGTAGGAACTAGCGACTAGCGGTAGTTTAATGTCTTTGCTCGACCTTGGAAGAATGAGATCCGGCACAGTTTAATTTAACTTTTTTTTCATTTACAGAGGTGGGCCAAAATATTCTTTTGCCGACTGGGCCAAACTCAGCCAGTCTGCCCCTGGGTTGGAGGGAAAGTTCTGTTGTATTTCAAAGAAACTATTTGAATTCATTAATAAAAATATATGTTTAATATTAATCACAATTATATATGCTCCGTTATTTGTTACAACTTGTTGCCTTCTTTCAGGTAACCTGTGAATTCCTGTTTTGTAGAAGTTCTTGTCCTTGGAGTTAGAATAGTCAGCAACTGCCTTAGAAACACTTTCAAAAGACTCAAATTTTTTTCCCGTAGAAAATTTTGCAGAGATCTGAACAGGTAGTAATCAGATGGTGCAATGACAAGTTAATAGGGTGGGTGACTAAGAACTTCCCATCTTAACGCATTCAGTTTTTGTTGTGTCATCATTGCAATAAGCAGTCGAGCATTACCATGGTGGAACACTAGTCGTTTTCTGGATGCTATTGCTGGTCTTTTTTCTTTGATAGCTGCCTGCAATTTATCCAGCTGATCGCAGTACAGATCCGCATTGATGGTTTTTTTCTGTTTCAGCAACTCGTAGAACACTGGACTTTTCCTCTCCCACCACAAACAAAGCAGTACTTTTTGTTGATGGATACTTAGTTTTGGAACTGTTGCTGAATTCAAATATTGTCTTTAAAATACGACAGAACTTTCCATCTAACCTAATACTTTATAAATGAATTTTACAGAACAATTCATTCTAAATTGTTTTACATATTTCACACACAGGTCTTTAGGTAGTATTTAAAAAACGTTTTTTATTTTTTTTTAAAACTTTGCAACTCTATTGTACAAACTATTACTGTGGTATAATTCATTGCCAAAAAGCTTAAAGGAGTAAGTTCGTAAGAAAACCAAAAAATATTAATATTTCAAATTCAAAAATGAGTATTTTATTTACTTTCTATATTTTGAGAGAGTCTTTGACGCTTTAATCTCATCCCAATGTTTACCTTTTGTGACTTCACTTTCCAGCATAGCAAGAAAACCAATAATTGCAACTGAATCTTTGATCTGGAAAAGTAATGAAGATTGAACGCAAAGCATGTAAGTGAATAAAATACAAACAGTTTCAAATGCAACCTCACGTAAAAAGCATAGGCGATTTAGAACTGAGTTCCTGGGGGGCAGGATTTTTTTTTATTTTTTTGGAGCAACATTTTTAATTGCCCTCCCCCTCCCATGTTTTTGTCTGTTTTCTGTGATGCGTAAGGCCATTCTTTACTTTTTTATGTGTCGTTTTCATTACTGTGTGTAATCATGCTGTCCTTTTTAAATTGACCTTAAAAGAGAGGGGGCTGGTATTAAGAGAGTGACGCAGTGCTCCCTTTTAAGTGAGATATAGAATATCTCCAGTTTTAGGGGGGGGGGGGCGGGGGTTACTCCCCCGGAGGAAATTATCTAAAATGGATATAAAATTCTGCATTTTGAAGTTTTATAAGGGTTAATTGGAAATAATAGGCAAATAATTTTTTTTTAAGTTTTACGCTTTAAAAGTGCTTTGTGATGCAAGTTAATACTTTAAAAGAAATGGTGCACAGCTTTAGAGAATAGGTATCAAGAGAGTAACATACTACCCATTTGAACAATTCTTAATTATACACTTGATAAGAGAAAAAAAGGAAGCACACTTTGCCTAGGAGTTTCAAAGACTTGTCTACTTTCAAGGTTTGGTTGGTTAGATTAGGTTTTTGGCTCAAAAGCCCTTGTAGGCTATAGTGTGCCAATTCTTTTCAGGGATTTTAGAACCTATCAATAATTTGCACTTTCCAGTCTCTGAAATTGAGTAGTAGATTAGTAGATTATACAGTTGTACAGTATTGTTCAAACTTTGTAAGAAACGGTTATTTTAAGTTCAAAAGAAAAAATAAACTTTAATTTCCTATTCAAAAAAGGAAAAATCATGATTTTTTTTGTTATAAGATTTTGGAAGATAATTTGTTACTATATAAACTCCTCCCAAAACTGGGGGCATTGTCCCCTTTGCCTCCCCCCCCCCATAAATCCACCCATGCTCTTCTAAACTATTCAAAAACGAAAAAATATTGATTTTTTTTTTAAATTTTTGGAAGATGTGTTATTACTACACAAAGTCCTCCCAAAACTGGGGGGGCATTGCTCCCCTCTGACCCCCCATAAATCCGCCCATGGTAAAAAGTGAGTCAGTGAAATTGCAAGTATTATTGAATTAAATTAAGAAACTATATAATTATTTCAGATATAAACACAGCAAAAGCAATATTTTAACGTTTTGGGAAAAAAACAAAAAAAAAAACAGAAAATTGCCAAAAGCTCTACGCATTTGTTACAAAGGAAAGAATGACACAACTCACCTCAAAATTTTTATATAAATTTAGTGCCACCAATAGCCCTTTCTCTGCGCTACCCATTAGCAAAAATAGAAAAATACTTTTTTAAAGCTTATTTTACAAAAAAAAAACAACAAAAAAAGAAAAAAAAAAAAAACAGTATTAAACTTTGACTCAATTGCAGCAAATCAAGAAATAGTCGAAAAAAAAAAAAAAAAAACTGTTATATGTACTTTGCTCTATCAATGGCATCTTTTCTACAATACACATCATCAAAATTAAAGAAAAAAAGGTTTTTTTGGCCTGCCTTACTGCACAATGCATATACACACAAAGTTGAAACATGATTTGTATTTCTGTACCTCAGATCCAGACTAACGTAAGTCACATAATTGCTACTTTACAGGAGAGAGGGAAAACGTTTGTCTGGTGCATACAAAGGAAGGGAAGCTTGCACTTTTAACACTGGTCAATGTTCACATTTTTTTTTAGAATTACGTTTACATGGTTATATGCATAATAGGATTCTAAATATAATGAACTAATACATCTATTGTATAAGTCTGATATAATCTTGACTTTGCCTTTTCAAGTCATCTTTGTAAAGTGATGCAATACTCACTGCAGCATTTTTCATTCCAGTTATTTCCACGGGATTTTTAATTACTTTCAAACTTGATATAAGAGATGCTTCTAGATCTATTATCTGTTTTTCCTTAAAAAAGAAACAAATAAGAAAATGTATTAGTCATTTTTAAAATAGATTTAGGAGAACTTTAAAAGAAACACAAAAGTTTATAAAACAGATTGCAGTTTATTTGTGATTTTTTATATGCCAAGTTCATATATATATATATATATATATATATATATATATATATATATATATATATATATATATATAAAATAAAAAAAAAGCATATGGGTATACCAATAAGTCAAGCCTAAAACATGTTTAACAGTTTAACAATAATAATAAAATTAAATAATCATAACAAAATTTAAATTTAATATAAATAACATTCACAGATAACGATAAAAGCGCGTTCCGATAAAAGTTTTGAAAAGAGTCCTGTTTTAACTAACTGGTTATTAAATGTTGAAATTTTTTTCTCAAAAATGCTCAACAAAATTCACTTAAAAAATTACCAAATTAAGCTATACCATTAAATACAACTTATTTTTTATCATCTATTCACTGCTTTGTATAACAACAGTTCTTCAAGTTAAAGACCAATTATAAACCAGTTTCTTTAAAGCCTCTGGACTTTCTCTTGATTCAGTCAACAAATGCAATTTATCTGAAGATCATACTAGAATTCCATTTTCCAATCAAACTTGATCATAGGCTTCAGTCAGCATTGATTTTTCAAGGTTCAAGATAAAGTATCTTCCACTTTCTTGGTCTTCTAAAACTTTGAATAATTAGTAGTACAGCATGTTCAATCCGAAATCTTTTAACAATTAGTTGTAAAAGTGCAGTGCTTCATGGAACCAATAAACTGCCAACACCATAGCATTCATAATTGTGAAAAGGAAGTAAAAGAAAGAATTGATTGTCTTAGCAACATTTAAAACCAGTGTTACATTGCATGTAAATTTTGTTGAAGTAGTTTTACTTAATATTCGGGATTTAAGTTTCAACTTAATCTTTTCATGTATCAATTTGTGTTTAAAAGTGTTACAATAAACTTTAGGATTCAAAAACAAGTTATAAAGAGCAGAGCTTATTTGCATAGCAGCTCAATAGATTTCAGCACCCATGTTACTTATCTTTTTCAGTGAATTTTAGATTAACTACTATTTATGTTGAGTAAAAGTTATGAAGAACTTGTGCATTCTTTTTTTTTTGGTGTTAGAAATGAATATCTAATTTTGAGAATGGGGGGGGGGGAGCTGTTTTTTAGTTACCAATGAAAAATAATTCTCATTCATAGTCATTTGAACTGCTCTATTCTGAAGAACAATAAGTGATTAATATTATAAACAATGTCTGGTGCACAGTAATACATTGTTCATGATACATAAGCTGATGAACACAATTTTTAATAACTTGTCAGAACTAGACTAATTATAATAACAGCATAAAAAGGAAATAGTTAATAACTGTCTGATTGTTCTGACTGACAGCAGAAGAAGATATTGTTAAACAATGTCAAACTGCAAAACAATCACATAAATATCTACAACATACAAATAGAGTTCTAGTTAAAAGTTATTAATAGTACTGAAAATTAGTCAAACATATGAGGTGAAGTAAAGTGTATTTCAAGGGTGGGAGGGGACTCTACAGATGTTTCTTTTTTTTTAAGTTAGTTTTTTTTTCTTTATATAACAGGAAAATTTTCGAGAATTGAAGATATAACAATTAAATCAATTGACGTTCAAAATATCAAGTTAGAATATACAAGCAATCACCACAACTACCTACCATTTCTAAAGGAAAATAGCTTTCACAGGATGCAATGTAATGAGCAATCAGTCTTTATGTAATTAAAAACCAAATGAATGTCCATGCATAAATACTAGAGATGTGTCATTCATGAACGATCAGTCAAAAAGAACAAATCCTTAAAATGAAGGGAGCTGTTCGTTCACTTAAGAAATGAACCATCGTTCTTTTGAACGGTGAGCAGTTTGTAACATTGTATTGATACACTTGTGATAAAATCACATTAAAAAAATACATTCATCTTAAAATTTTTAACTCTTTTTTTAATCTCCAAGCTTTCTTTTTCTTAGTGCAGTACAATATATTCATTTCAAACCTTTTTACTTACCGCATTTTATTTATCATTTTTCTTTAACTGTTGCAGTTATTTTGCAATTTTCCAATGTATCCTTTAGTAAAGTTTTGTGTAACTTTTTTGGGTCACTAACAAAATGTCCACTTTCTGTCCCATGCAACTGTTAAAATCCTTCAAAAAATATCCTTTATCCCTTTTCTGGCCCATTCTTATGTTTTCTATAACATCCTTATCAACTACCATCTACATTGATTCGGCTTTATTTTTAATTTACTTGACGACTTCCAAGTCGCTTATTTTACATTAAATATCCCGAGATTAAAATCTCAGGATATTTCGGATTATTGTTGTCTATTTTTTCCCCCATTAAAAAAAGTGTTGCTTTTTCCTTCTGTTATCTTCAGTACTGTGAAATAATTTTGAACCTCCCTAATATTTAGGTGAGAGGTCATTCCATACAAAATGAGAAAAATTCACAAAAAAGTGGTGGCTTCATGGTAACAGATTTTTGTGAAAAATGGTATACAGGTTCCTTTTATGCCTATATAAAAATATTTAAAATATTTTTTATTTTAATAGTTACATGTGGTTGAAAATTGGTCAAATTGAATAGCATTCTCATAAATGCTAAGTACTGCATTTTTGAAGACTTGTATTTTATTAACGAAACTTAATGAAAACATAAAAGTTATATGTTGATGCAATCTATGGAGTAAGGTAATTAATTCCTCTGATATCAGTAAAATTTTCAAAGTTGTTATAGTTAACTTTTAACAGAGTTTCAAAAACTGAAAACATTTCAGTTTTCTCAAAAGCAAGCATTTTATTTTTTAATCTCAATCTTCAAGGAATGTATTAGCTTTAGTGATGTAAAATACCCAGGTATTTATTTTTAGGGGTAAATATCCAGGGTATATACCTGGGTAAATACCCATTTTGGGTATTTACCTGGGTATTTATTTCAAAAATTTATATTCAACTAAAATACTTTTCTGTATGTATTCCAACAGGGTCTATTCCAAAAGTTATGCAAGTTTTTTTTAAAGTAATTTATTGAACAGATTTGCACAAACATCTAAAATTCTTCAATGTAAGGTCCTTGGGCTTCTGCACATTTCTTACATTGTCTCTGCCATTACTGATACGTGCCCTGAAAGGCATTTTTGGGGACCTCCCCTGAGGTCTTTGTCACGGCTGATTGGATCTCTTGAGGGGATGAAAAATGTGACAATCCCCGTAAATCTCACAAAGCATTTTGTTAGTCTCCTCAAGAGATTTTGTTGGTTACGCAACAAAACTTAATCACGTGCCATTTTTCCCGTGTCACGGTCGATGCGCAGAGGTTAACTTACGTCCGGCCACTTCCACAGCTCGGAGAACCCCGAGACTGGTTTTCCGGAGAACCTTACGGTCCCCCTCACCTAAACCAAGTAGTTTCATTATACTCCGACCAATAAAAGCGGCCTGGAAAAAATCATTGCATTACTTTCAGAATACACCTTGTATAACCAACCATATACAAAACAATAAATTTTTGCCCAAAAATTGTATTTTGATCACATATTTAAAGAATTATTGTGTGAAATCTAAACAATCTAATATGATATTCACATAAAATGTGTTGGATACGCTTAATCAATGTTGATAGCCAAATTTCAGATAGAATTCTACAAAAAGTAAAAAGCTTAACTGATTACAAAAAAAGCAAACATCTTCTCCAATTATGACATTGAAAAGAAAGATTCTTTGGTTCACGATATGTTTCTTTCATAATCTCATCAAGTCTTTCAATAAAAAATATTATAAACTGTGTAAAACATATTTATCCATCAGTTTTACTAATTATTTCATATTTAGATTTAAAAAAAAATTCTCATTCATTTTTGGCATTTTTTGTAAAATACCCAGTTTTTGGGTATTTACCCAGGCCTTGGGTAAATACCCGGGTAAATACCCAAAAAATATTTACCTAC
Source organism: Uloborus diversus (assembly GCF_026930045.1). Classification (NCBI taxonomy): domain Eukaryota; kingdom Metazoa; phylum Arthropoda; class Arachnida; order Araneae; family Uloboridae; genus Uloborus; species Uloborus diversus. Next base: position 140,095,557 of record NC_072732.1, read on the forward strand.
CCGCTGGGTATTTACCCGATCCACATCACTAATTAGCTTTGCTGAAATTAATACCAAATAATGTGTTAAGTATCATAAAAGAAATAACCTTACTTTTGAAGTTGTATTTTAACTCCTTTGTCTTCAAAAACATTTAAACTTGGTGACAGTTTGTAAAATGATGATTTTCCCCTTCACAGAGACACAAAAATTCAGACAATTTTAAAATTTTTAAAAAAAGCATTTTTTTTGTGTTTTATTTGAAATTAACAAAGAACTAGATAAACAACTAAATGATGCAAAAGCAAGTACATCAAGCATTTATTTCAATTTTTAAAAAATGTACCGGTATAATGTGAATTTTATGAAAAAAAATTGCGGATAAAAATTATATATCAAGTAATAATAATAATAATAATAATAACTTCAACATAACTTCAGCATAAAAAGAAATGTTTTTTTTTCCTTTCTTTTTTTGCTCTCCACAAAAATCTTTCAATCTGGCTAAAACTTTGTGGCTCATTTTTTGAAGAACCATCCAGTTGAAGACATTAATAGTACTTTCATTAATATATTTCTAGTAGTTTCAGACAAATATCTTTACTTGGTCATGTGTACTATGATGACGGTCCATGTGGATTCAGTAACTTAAGAAAATCCCTTATCTAAAAAAATATCGATGCATTCAATCAATGTGTAGAAAAACATTACCTAATCACAAATATAGTTAACATACATATATAACAAACAGATGAATGAAATTATTGATGTCGGATTTTGGCCTGATCTCTAAGCTATTTCTCTTCAAACATATGCTCATTTCACTGATGACTGAAATTAATATGAGACAAGGAGCTTAAGTGTTCAATTGTTAATTGAGATGAAACAATGATAATTTCATATCTCCAAGACAGCTATGGGTACTTCAATAAATTGTTATTGAACCTAACTTTCAAGATTGATAAGTTTTACTGATGAGACAAAAAAAAATTCTATATTAGCAGGCAGAAGAAAATATCCAGCAGTTATAAGTTGATTATCGTATGTCGTATGCATACTTGCAATGACGGATAATAGTTTGATAGTTTTATCAATACCATAATAAGCACTTTTGCCATTGATAGCAGAAAAAAAGCCAGCTGCTTTTCATTGAAAATTAGATTCATTGTGGCAAATGTTGTTTAACTGACAATTTTTATTCCGGAAGGAAAAGCTATAACTAAAATAGATGAGTTTCGCTACCAAAAGAATTTTTTTGATTCAAAGAACGTCGCTGCAGGGCGGTTGAAATAATTGTGTGTATTTAGTCAAATATACTTATTCATGGATAAAACAAATTTCCTCAAACTCATCGCTCAATCTCAAATGCTATTGAGAATTAGACGAGGTGGTCTTCTGCTCATATCTTTAAACTCAGTATGTTCTTTAAGTCATGCTGACATGATAGGTTTTCTAGAAACTTTAGAGCTATTTTTTTCTACATCACGTATGGAGAGGAAAACTCAACACAATAATTAAGGAAACGTTTCATATTTTTTAAGGCAAGTACTTCAAAAACATGCTTTTGAGAAAATGAAACATGAAAGAATGGTCTTGCTAAACTTACAATAAAAAGCCATAACTAACGAGATTTTACCTTAGTTCAAGTTACTCGAGTAACAAAAATAAGCTGATTCCAATGATTAAAATTTAGTATCATCTAAAAGACATTTCAATATGTTACATAAAAAAAATTGGGCAAATTTAGAGCATTCCCTCATGTTCAAAAACATCTAAAATAGAGGAAAAAATGAAATTTTCGGAAATTTCTGATTTTTTAAAGTATGATTTCGTTATCAAGAAATTCATAAACAATTACTAAATTAAAGCAGATAGTTAGTTATAAATAGTTTTTCAATCTGAATCATTTTTACTGTTACTTTCCCATTAAAAGAGCTAGAAGAGTGATTTGAAATTTGAAGTAAATTGGCAAAATTTCAATCTTTGTTAATATCTCAGATTCAAAAAAAGATCCAAATAAATTTTACTTTGCTCTTTACCAATTGAGATTTGTTTACATAATGTGGAAAGATTTATTTTTTAAGTGTACGGTTATAACTTACGGAGTTATTGAGACACAAACTGGCTGCAATGAACTCTGAAAATTTAGGCTTAGCGTAAGCATCAACTTCTAATTTCAATAACATAGTAACAAACAGTTTTTAAACTTCTATACTTTGCATTCCCTCATAGATATGCATGGTTTACCTAAATAAAATTTTTCATTGAAATCTGACATGTCAGCCACAGCTGATTTGCTCATTTTGCATGGAATGACCCTGAGACTTTTTTTAAATTAAGTTATCCGATGTTCCGGCTGAGCTATCAATGTATTTGTTATTATTTTTTTTGTAATGCATGGTCTATTGATAACATCATATGTATACATTAGGATGGGCCGAAAAAAAATCGAAATTCTGCAAAGCACTTAGCTTTAATGCGGAAAATTTGTGACTCTAATTACTGTGCGAAATTTCGTGACTCCGAATCAATGTCTTCTGCTCTGGCAAGAGATTTGAGTTTTTGAGATTTTTAGAAAAACATCAAATAAAGAGAAAATTTACAAAATATTTTTAATTCCGCTGAACTTTAAGCCTTAGTGCCGTAATTTTTTAACTTCCTAACACAAACTACTGCGTAACATTTCAAGACTGTGACTTATTTTTTTGCGCTCTAACAAGAGGCATGAATTGAGAATTTTACATAAAATTCCTTAAATACGAGTGATACATTACAAAGTACCTATATACCTAATACGCTGTAATAATTTGAATTTTTAATCACATCAATGGCATAAGAACACCCCTTGAACCAGGTGTTTCCTTTCAGGGTTTGGGTAAAGGGGGTCAATGGCTCCCCTCACTTTAAAAATACTAACATTTTTACATATAAATGGGGATGATTTTGTGATAAAATTTCATTGAGTTCAGACCCTTTGCCCGCCCCCCCCCCTCCTCGGAAAAATTTGAAATAAAGGCCCTGTCTTTAATTTTGTAGACTCTTACACAAATTATTACTTCCTATCTTTGGATTTTATTTCTCTAGCTTTGGGTTTATTTCCTCTGCTCTGGCAAGAGGTCTAAATTTCAGTGGAAAAAAGCATTTTTTAAATCGTGTGGCTGTTGAGGTGGGTCGAGATTAAAAATTTACAAGGTCTTTTATGATAATCTAATAGCATGTAAGAACAAGTTGGATTAAAAATCAATGTTTTTATACGGTTACAAAAACTCTGGGAATCATGCAAAAAATTAGAACTGCATTTAGGATATAGAGTTCTATTCATTGAAGAAAAATTATAAAATTACTTATAAAACTTCTCAACTATGCGTTATTAAAACTACAAAATGTACTTTTTCGAGCAATTGACGGAATCAATTACATTGATACCTTTTTGGCAAGTACATTGATGCATGAAGGAATTAGCTGTTTTTAGACAGAGATACACATTTAGCGCACCCACATCGCGGTTAAGAAGATAAGAAGAGCAATAACGCTTTCCTTCATGGCATGATAGGAGACTTTTCTCTTGCGCACTGACCATATTGTGAGACGTGATACGGAACACATAGATGCAGAACTAACTCAAAATGTCAAGAGACAAACTTTATTTGTGCCCACCATCTACACACTTGGCGCAGAGTTGCGCTTCCACAAATACAAAAAAAAAAAAAAAAAAAAAAAACAGCCGACCACCTGTCAACATTGTAGAGATTCACGCAGTGGAAAAATGAAACAGGGCAGAAATTTAAAAGCATTTAGTTTGATTTGTAAATTCAAATGTTAAAATCATGTTCAATATGAACTTCATGCACAAACATGTTACTTAAAATGGTCAACTCGCCATTATAACTAAAGACACAAGCTTTTATAAGAAAAGAAAATGATAGCGCTGCAGCAAAACGTGTGTGACGTCACACTGACAAATCGGCAAGAAAACGTCATTGCCGATTGGTCCCCTGCATTTGCATGAGAAAACATCGTAAACAGATTAAAATCTCAACAAGGTATTATATTATCTAGCGCCACCTGCCTGCCAAATTAACTTACAACAAAATTTGCATAAATCACAAAAAATAAAGAATTGAGTAATTAAAAATAGAAAACAGTTCCAAGCTTTTTTCTGATCCGTTTCACATGTGATATTAATAATAAATATTGTTGGTCTTTACTCAATATCCTCCGGTCAACTTGCATTCTAATGGCTTAAAACAACTATGGGATACTTTTCAGATTCGTGCAGCCTTTTTCTAATTTAACTGGAAAAAGATTTGGAGCCCCCCCCCCCCCCCTATGACGTTGAACCATCAACAAACTGGAAGAGATGCCGCAGTGAGAGTTCATTAAGATGTAAAAGGAAAACAGCAAGCTTTTGCTCCAATTGGCGAATGATCCCAGCTTTTAATCTAGTGAATTGAAAATATTTTGAAATATGCATCAGATACAACAGACAACTTTTAACAAATATTTAAACCACGTGACTTCCTTATCATTTTCCCCGTATAAGCAAGGAAATAGAGCCTACTTCAGTTCAAAACAGGCCCGTTACTTTGATATTTGGGGGGGGGGGGGGGATAAAGGGCGTGAACTGAATGAAATTTCATTAAAAACTACAAATCCACGCTCGCTTATATGTAAAAACCTTGGGTTTTTTTAAGTAAGGGGGGCCATTGACCCCCTTCATAATGACCCTGAAAGGGTACACCTGGTTCAAGAGGTGGTCTTATGCTGTTGATGTGACTAAAAACTCGAAGTATTGCAGCGTATTAGGTATATAGCTACTTTGTAATGTGTCACTTGTATTAAAGGAATTTTATATAAAACTCTCAAAATTCAGACTTCTTGAGCAGAAAAAGTTAACTCACAAGCTTGAAATTTTACACAATAGTTTATGTTAGGATGTTAAAAAATTACCGCACTAAGGCTTAAAATTCAGTGGAATTTAAAATACTTTGTAAATTTTCTCTTTATTTGATGTTTTTCTAAAAATTTCAAAAATTCAAGCCTCTTGCCAGAGCAAAAGACATTTAGTCCAGTCATATTTTACAAAAAAGGGGCAAAAATCGCAAAGCACAATGCAGCTCCTATTTTTTAATATGTTGTTTGGGTCAGTTGCGTAGTGTAAATCTAAGTTTGCAGTTTTTTAAAACCTGTGCTCGCTGCGTAATTCGCAAAAAACTGAGAAATTTTCGGATTTATTTTAGTTTTTCCTTTATAACTCCTAAGCTATCCAACTTTTGATTTTAAATGTGGATACACATTTTAAAGCACATTAAATTTTAAACAATTTAAACTCAAGTGGGGTTTTATACGACCAATAGTTTAGGAGATATAGTACTTCAAAAATTGGCCATTTTTGACGAAAAAAAAGAAAATTATGCTTCAATCACATTCTATGACAAATATGGACATGAGAATTCTTACTCTAATTCAAAAAAAAAAACTGGGCATACTGTTACAGTACATTTAATCGGCTCTCTTTTAAGTTAAAAACGAAGTCTGTAGATTCAGTAGTTCTTTAACAATATCAAAACAGACAAAAACTCGGAAAATTCGATTTTTGATGAAATGAGACAAAACACTTTTCAAGACAATATGGACGATCCTATACTACAAAAAAAGGGGAAAAGAATGATATAATAAGACTCTAATGTGTTTTTATATAAGTTATGTGTGCTGGCAAAACAGAGTGCTTATAAAAAAAATAAGTAGGACAATAGTTGACAGCCCTATGCAAGTGACGCAAACATTCCTTCCTCTACGTATCTATCCCTTTAACATTGATGCATTTTCGGCCATATTTCATTTTTCGACTGGAAAGTTACCTACCGAGTTTTACTTTGAATAGAGACTAATTTTGGTATCAGACAAATTTGTAATAAGATTCAATCATCCAAAGACGGACGAGGAGAAAAACAAAGAATAAATGAAAATGAAAGTTCACTCATTCTTTTTGTAAAAGCAAATGAAACTGTCCATGTTCATCACATCAAATGTAAAGCTTCAGTTGGAAACCCAGAGCGAAAAATGTACCCCCTGTACACTTTAAGTGCAATATTATCGAATGTGTACACTTTTTAAAAAATCATTCAAGCAGAAAGTATGGAAAATAGGGATGCACCTAAAAACATTAACCAAAATGCTTACATTTTTTCACTTAGCAAGTCTCGATTTCTACGCAAAAATGCTCGCCTTTATTTACATGAGATGTGAAAAACGGAATGAAGTCAAAGGATTTCTAAGTACACTGAAAGAAACTTCATGGTTTTACGAATCAATAAATTTTTGCTCAATTTTGATCAAGTTTGTGAGCATATTTGTGGGATGAACAGGTTCTAATGCAGTGGCGCCGACTCCATGGGGCCTGAGGGGGCCCGAGTCCCCTCAAAAAAAATTTTGAGGGGGCAGAGCCCCCCCAATAATTTAAGAAAATTATTAGTTATTTAATGCTTTCTAAACTCACAAATTTGTCTCAGTATTTTTTATTTTCCTTGTTTGAAGATAGTAATCTTTCCTTGTTTGAAGTACCTTGTAAAATACATTCAGCAATAAGTTACAACAAATAATTTTTATGGTTAAAAGCAGGTTAACTGAAAACGAGTGGTGTGAATAATGATAGTGTTACGGTGCTGCGAGCGCTTAAATTTGTCCCAGTGTGCGAACCTGCGGATAGTCTGTCCGATCAACAATGGGATGCGATTGAACAACTTTCATAACCACCGAGATATTTTTGATGAATTGGATATTCGACCAGACGTCAACGACTTCAAATTCAGTAATCTAGTCAGGCGGTCGACATTCGCACCTTTCTAAAGACAGCCCTAATATTGGTATTTAAAGCAAGTTTAAAAATTTCTGTAATAGAGCATTAACTACATACAGAATGTTAGATTCAAAATTTCGAAATATTAGTATTATTTTATTACCGTATTACTATAGTACTGCATTAGTTATTTTCAAATACTTAAATATTTTTAGGGTATAAGCCTCTATAAAAACCCGCTATTTACATACTATGTTAACTTTATTAAACAAATTAACTGTGGGATATTATTTTTATTTAATGAACTCTGAGCCTTATTCAAAGCTATTTCACTTATTAATCAAAGTGCGACAGCAATATCTTATGCTTTATTTTTTTTAATGATAGTTTATTTAAATATAATTTCAACCTTTTCATATATATATAAATTCACTATTCTGTAATAGTCTAAAAACAAAATTATTATACTATAAATTAAACTATTTTTTTACGAAAACACCGTACATGTGAGGTTTTCTTTTTCCCTTTTTTTTTTTTTTTTGTTTTGTTTTTTTTTTTTTGTTTTTCGTTTTTCAAAGCCAAAACATGTGTCGAGTTAGCGAGAGTAGAGTTTTCGGGGTTCTAATGTTGATAATATATTACTCTAAAATGCTTAAAAAACTGTAAAACTTACTTTCTCCATCTCCAATTTAGAAAATTTCCCGGGGTTAAACCCGCGGCATGCACCACACCCTCCCAATATTTTTTTGTATTTAGGCGCACTGGGTATTTAGGTGCTGGGTATTTAGGCTGTATTTAGGCGCCCTTCCATGCAAGTCAAGTGCCCTACACCTTATAGCAATGCCTAGCCACGGAACTGCACGACTTCCCCCAAAATAGAACTGCAAAAATGTCCCACACTGAAGATAAGTGACATGATCTAATTGAACCAGAAAATTTGTATACAAATTCGTAGATTGACTTTGAAAACGACATGCCACATATTGTTTGTTAGTATAAATCACATACACCGGAAAATATATAAATTGGCATTTTCAAGGTTCAAAATATCTGAACTTTTTTTTTTGGGAAAAGTTGGGGGGGGGGGGGGGGAGCGCCGTGGGAGTTCATAACCCCAGGACCACCGGTGACGTCTAGCCCCCTCAATAATTTTTGCAAGTCGGCGCCCCTGTTCTAATGAAACTAAAGGAGAGCTTAAAAGAACTAACCCATAGCTGTAACATATTAAACAATTCAGCTGTGTGCTTTTTCGATGAGTTTAGTGAATTATGTTCATGTTAAACTTTATTAGAGAACTGGAATGACTCTGGGACGTTTTTACCGTCTTCGGATACATCAGAACGACTGCTCACTAGCGCAATATGATTTATTTGACTCCTCAACATAAGAGTGCTCCTTAAGAAATGCTTTTCCAGATCATGTAACAAAGGACACTTCAATGACGAATTGCTCTTTAGGTTGGGACTTGAGGACATTGAAGAAAAAAACTGATTGAAAAATTATCCAAATCGCCATCAGAAAAGTACATCTCAACAGATTGTGATGAATGATGAAGAGGATGTGGATCTACTTTTTTTTTGCTGTTTTTGTCTTAAATATTC